>NC_050523.1:22393461-22400151 GCF_002922805.2 Oryzias melastigma | reverse complement strand
TCGAGGGTTAGAGAGAGAAATTACAGTTTTTACTGAGGATGGATTTTGTGCAAACAATGAGAAGTTCAGTCTTATTGCAGATTAATTTAAGAAAGTTAAGACATTCGGAAAGGGAGGAAGGTGGAAAAGTGGAGCCAGGTTTGGAGGAGATGTAGAGCTGGGTGTCATCCACGTAGCAGTGAAACGGGATTTTATGCTTCCGAAAAATGTGACAGAGTGGGGGAAGGTAGATGATGAAGAGCCGGGGCCCCGGGACAGAGCCCTGGGCTACCCCTTTGGTGATGGGAGAGGTAAATGATTAGCTAATATTTCAACTACATGCTAGCAGTTTTGGCTAATTTAGGCATTTTTTCCCAGTTTTTTAGGATATTTTGAAGTTTAGCTATTTTTTTCAGCTATATGCTAGTTGTTTTGGCTAACCAAAGGTTTTTTTTTCAGCTTTTTAGGCTAATTTGGTATTTAACTAATATTTTAGCTGGATATCAGCTTCTGTGTTTTCAGCTATCAATTTCAGCATCTTCAGCGACCAAATTCAGCTTACAGCATTTACATTAGCATTATCACAGGTAATGTTATGTATCTAGTTCATAATTATGTTAAGGAGTTTCGGTTTTAAAGTTTTAAAAATGTAGTTTTAGAGTGTTCAATAAATGTTTATCCTGTTCGGCCCGGACGGGGGGATTTTGGACCCGAGCGCGATTTGAGTTTGACACCCCTGCTGTATACTGTGTACTTAAAAAAAAAAATGACTTTTTTTATTTATTTATTTATTTATTTACTATTTTGCATTCATGTGGTGTGTAAAAATGTGCCGTTTTTCTGGGGTTCATGTGTGTTTTCTGAGTCAAAGTCTTATTTTCAATCATTCAAACGCCGCATGATCGCAGTATTTCTCCAAGTTCATGTTTTTAACTGAGAGACATCAAAATGAGAACAAAAGCCATAGTATAAAAACTCAAAAATTTTCAATTTTAAAACATATACATTAATTTTTAATCAAAATGAAAGCATGTTTTTGTCCTAATTCAATGTTATTTTCTTCTTAAGGAAGTAGATTAACAAGACACGCCACGCATTTACGCAAAATTTAGGTTTTGATGAATTGTGACGTACAAAACATGCTTTTTCTCCTAAAAGGATGAGTTTGAAAAAGTCCACAGATCAGTTCACTGGTATAAGAATGAGAAGTGTCAGTCCTTAAAGACCTTTTTTAAAAATGGCCTTACTGAAGCAGCTTTGTGTGGCGGGACGAGACATGTAAGGTGATGTGACACCGGCTCACCCGTGTCCGGGTCAAAAACAACATGGACAGCAGAGATTGAAGAGTCCAACAACATAAATAAAACCCATATTTTCCACACTAAAAGGGAGGAGGGGGAATTGTCTGCTTGTGTATTAGGCACTAGCGGTCTATGTCTAGAGGGAAGTCATCAACATCCAACCCAGTGAAGGAACCTACCATTGTGATAGCTGAGAGGCTCCGTGAAGACAGGCGGCGCAGATACAAGTACTGTGCTTCTCTGGACCAGCAGAATCTGCGACTGGACTTGAGCAGGTCAGTGCTGGTGGGGTCAGAACACGCCTGGTCTCTGTGCAGAGGACACATGGAGAGATTCAGGTGTTTGCCATCAAACAAACAAAACAAAGAAAGAGGCCGTTCATGTGTCTGACAGTCAGGAAATAAAGTCTGAGAAGTTTGCAGTGTGCTTTGAATTTGAACTAGTAAAATATTTAAAGGGAACATCTCAGCGGTCTTCCTGTCAAAGTGTCTCCTCCTCGGCTCTCAGTCTGCTGGAGTTGGAGCACGTGGGCTTTCAGCAGACGGAGAGCTGCTATTTTTAGACCCAAATGAATTAGACTTTAAGCTCGCTGGAATTGTGCAATTACTCCACTTCAAGTCTGCATCTGTTTTCTAATAATCTTTCATTTAGCAAGTAATGCTGGATGAGAGATTAAGCACTTGCTCAGATTAAGCAGCAGTTAGTGAATCTTTTGGAAAACTTGGATGAGAGGTCTGAGAAGAAAGGGGCTGGTTCTGATCCAGCCTGGTTAAGACTTCTACTGGATTCATCCAAGAGGACCAAACTCTCAGAGATTATAATCCTGCACTTTAAGAGCAACACGTTGTTCCTAATCATTAACACGTGGAAAAGATTTCCGCTGCCAGCCTGACGCATCTTTTATTTCATCCTGGAGCCAAATGGAAGCAGCAGAGTTGTGTGGTACAGGTCTGTGAGGGAAAACGCGTGTGAAAGAGAGAGGAACAGTAGGATCCATCAAGATGCAGTTTCCATGACGACATACACACCTCTGGATAACAGGTTTACGTGCGGCGCAGCGGGAATACTCTTGTGCACTGAGATTATTCCCCTTGCACAAGTTGTGCATTCCAGTTCAAGCAATGTTTTTAGCCCCACAACAAGTGGCACTATGACAAGAATCGGTCCTTCAGAGAGTTTGGATAGAAGTTTACACGGATACAAACTGAAAGGGGAGATTTGGGGAAAACCTGTCAGCTGATACAAGCGATCTGAAAACAACTCCTGATGCTCACATGCCACAATTTTCCCAATAAAATCCCATCTGCCTTACCCAAAGTATTTCCTTTTCTTGTCAGACTGATGGAATAAGCTATGGAATAAGATTGGAATATTGACAAAACATACTGTGTCCAGGAAGGTGCTAAGATATGCTAAAAAAAGCTTAAATTTTACCAAAAGTGTGTCATGAGGGTGTGCTACAGGTCCTCAAAAATGGTATTTGGAATTGGAGAAAGAAGCATAACTATCCCAAGAATTCATTTTTCCAACTGTGCAAAAAGCAGAACCCGTTTCCCGTGTGAAGCCTCAATTTAAAAGCCATGAGCTCTACTTTCTTTCTTTGATGAAACTGAAAAACAAAAGCACCTTTAAGGATGAGATGAATGAAAGGAGCTGCCCGCATCCTCCCACTCCTTTGATTCATTCAAAAACAAAACAGACTGTTTGATGAAAGAAAATAAGGTGGGTTAGTGTGACATATGCAAGAAATAAAACTAACAGAGGGTTTTCTAAAAACATGACAGTTGGAGAAACCGGACAAACCCAGAAACCATCACTGAAAACCACTGATCCGACCGTGACCAAACTCTTTATGAGAAAATCTGATTTTATTTAATGTTTTTTCAGAAAATATAAAATAATGTCCTTTAATATGCATGTTTGGTCAGTTTGGAGAAGCTTGCGCTGCTTTCCTCCAATTTAACTGATCACACGACCAGATCAATCCCACAGTTGCAATAATGTAATGTTTCCATCCTGTTTTAATGATATATTTCATCCGTAGAGGTGAGTATCCACTGCTTTCCTTCACAAAGTCTGGAAACGCAAAAAAACTCACCCCGAGGGTCTCCACAGTTTCCTGCCGGGCGGCAGGAGCTCGCGTTTGTTCAGGGGTACGATCCCCATGGCTGCTTGCATGATGGTGATAAACTTCTTGAACTTCATCTTTTACCCCTCCGTCAACGGCATCAGTGCGAGTTCATGGCTGCTGTCGATCCTCCATCTCCTCTGACAAAGAGCAGAAGCGAACCGCCTCTGCTCGCCTCCTTCTGAATCATCGGGACTTCAGAGCTGCGCTCTCGCGCCTCGGTGCATCTGCTTCTCCATGACAACCGGCCGCACGCTCCGTGTGCAGATGCGAGCCGTCCCCGTGGCTCGGCTACTACAGACTTGTGCCCGAGCACGACTCTGACAGATGTCCTTTTGGCTTTCCGAGTGATGAAGGATAAAAGGAAAACAAACAGCCACGTTGTAGCCAGGAGGCGGGCTGGTGGAGAGGGAACGGCGGCACGTCACTCTTACATAACTGTGGAGCATCTCTGGGCATTACACTAATGAAAACACAGTTTCTGCCACCGCTGATGCTGCTGCTGCCATGGCTGCAGCTGCTGGGATAATTGTGGTACTAAGCTCTGACAGATCATGCACGCTCCCCACCCCCATCTCCTCTAATCCCCCCTCCATCGAGGCTTAGTCTTCCCGCCACTTACACCACCCGTCTACCTCACCCTTGCATCCACAGCTGACCACCATGAAAGGCGGATAATGACCATGACTGCACAGAAAGTCCAGGACCGCTTCTTGGCCAAAAGACTTAAAACCACATCAAATTTGAGCTTTATATAATTCCTGAACGATTCACGGAAGAATGAGAAGCATCAGGCTCTGGGTTGAATTGAATCAAACAATATTAATCCTCTATGGATAAATTATACTTTTGTAATCCAGAATTGTAGGGGGAAAAAAGGGAAGTTCACCGATGGAAAGTTGGTAATGCAGCAATAAATACCTGAACGCATAGACAACAAACAGCGCATTAAATGAATGGAAAGTCTGATCCAAATTAAGCAGCAGATCCTCCTGTAGGTTCTGCTCACAATGAGGAACGGAGAGTTCAACTTCCCCCTCATGACACTTCACGTTTGTTCCAACATGTCAGCTTTCTTCCTTTCTGGGACAGTGCTCACAAATACAATCTGGTTTGCTTTCAGGCTACATTCACACCGTCCTCAGCTCTGTGCGTTCAGGTGACCAGTTCCAAGGAAAAGGCGTGTAAATCTGTGTTTTGGGCTTTCTTGTTCAAAACTCTCATGGTTACGTGTCATTACACAAGTTCTGACAACTGTTTTTGGGCTCCGTGTATAAAACATGAAGCCATTGAACAAGTGTTGAAAGTTAAACCAGGATGAACTTTAACCACTCAGGTAGTCGGATTTGGTAGGGACATAATGACAGCATTCTTCTTAGTTCACATAAATGCCAACAAATTCAAATTTGATCATGGAGGAGAAATTAATCGGGCTGGGTTGATAAAATCGTTTAATCAATTTGAATCAATTTAAGCTTAATGGATCAAAAATCGATTCATAAAAAAATGAGATGATCTAGCACATAAAGCTAAAATAAAGGCCACTGGCTTGATGCTAACGTTTAGTGGGATTTCCTATAGGACGGCTAATGCTAATGCTCGATCGACCTAAACATACATTGCTGACTAAATGGGCATCTTTATAAACTCACAGGTATTAATTTTCCAAAATATTTTAAGGAAATATTTTTAAACTACCCATTTATGGTATAAAGTATAAAACAGTTTCTTTTGCTCATTCTTCTTGAAAAAAAAAGTGTACTGCTATAGCACAAGCTCCACCTCATGGCCAAATTGAAACGAAACGCCCTCCAGGAGAAGCAGAACAATGTTTTCAATCTTAATGATCTGAACATTTTAATTAGAACTTCCATTTTTGAGAATCCATGTCACACTGTATGGTATTAACAATCTCAATATTTCACATTTTACAGTGTGCGAACTGTATCAGATTAATATAATTATATTCAAAACATATAATAGATTATTAATGTATTTCTAAACAAATGTGTCTAAATGTGTAAACCCACAATTAAATTGAATTGAGTAGATAGAAAGAATAAAAATAAAAAAATCGTAATGGAATCGATCCAGGCTTTGGTGAATTGAATTAAATTGTTTTGTTTCTAGAAATCATTATCGATAACAAGCCCTAGAAATAAGTAATTATAGCTGTTATCCGGTCAGGATTATGTGACACCAGATCTTTCATACATCAAAACAAACCTGGGAAAGAAAATAAACTGGAACAAGAGCTGCCAGATTTCTAACATTTCACACCAAGGACAATTCCCTCCCTACTCACTATAAAGTGCACTCTCATCTACAATTCCAAAATTGAGTGCACCAGACATTTATCAGAAATCTTTGCAGAAAACTAGCATGCATCAATGCTCACTACATTAGTGAATATAGACTGCAATGCATTGCAGTCAAAGAGTTTTTGCAAAAAAAAAAAAAAATGTTTAAATGTAAAAAAAACCCATGTTGCACCACTGATCTTAACTGTGGGGAAAGTGAATCGTTGCATTTTTACTGCGTTCCATCAGAATCAAGCGTCAATTGCATATTGTGCTAAATTTGAGGATTTAGTATTTACTGTTTTATACTGCTTAGTATGAGCCAACTGAAAGTTTTTCCTTTATTGTTAATAGTTTATTAACAAATTCTAAAAATTGCTGAATATTGTGTTTCTGTCATTGTTCTGTAATAAACAAATCAACCGGAACAAAACTCTGAGTCAAAAGTTTCACTTGTGAAGAAAGAGCATCATTGCATCCTTAAAAGAAAATATTTAAAAATCTACTTTTATAGACAGAAAAATGAAAGCAGGTGGAACTGTGCAGCGTAGAGCTTTGACAGCAAATACATAGAGATGCTGTGAAGACAACACCATAGGATCTTCACAAAGACTGAAGTCCTGCTTTACACTTTCATTTTTAATTCTATTCCAACAAACGTTTACAAGTGAAACTATCAGATTAACTGTATACAATAACCTCTATGGGGTTTAAAAGTTCATGCCTGTAGTTTCATGTTTTGTTGGCGATGCCTTCAGAGAATGATTTGACGTTATGCTCTATTTATGACCCCCCCGTAAAGGAGGGGGGGGGGATGGAGTATATGAGGAAGGCCAGATTAAGTCCATCTTGATAACCTCAGAGTCAGCAGATGACAGAAGCAACCGTGTCCTAAGAGCTTTCAAGCAAAAAGTGATCATCTTTGTGCCCTCTGGATGAATGCCAGACGGCACAACTCCGGACAGGATTTGCATCCAAGCAG
>NC_050523.1:22388636-22393371 GCF_002922805.2 Oryzias melastigma | reverse complement strand
AAGTGCCAGGAGCATGGTGAGGGATGGAGCAAAAATAACAAGCCTCTATTTTCAAAAGATACTAACAGCAGCATCTGAAACCTTGACAAACACCAGAAGAATGGAGATCTACTACGATGATGAATGAACACTAAAAGAAGCCCGCTTCCACACAGTTCCTTTAAACCAGAACCTGTTCAGCACCATGCTATTGACTTTTTATGATCTTCATGTCGATATTACATAATCTACTAATGACAGGACAGTTGTCTAGAAAACTCCTACTGTAAAACAGTAAAGATGTGATTGAGTCATTGATGATTCGATTCAAAAGTCACATTGCAGTTTCATCAGCTTTTTAACCAACCTTTAGTTATTTTCAGCTCACCACAGGACCTCTCTAACAGAAATAGCACTTGTTAGCAAATCTGCTCTGAGGTTTTTTCCACAGCTGATGCTACAACAACCACGTCGACACAAATGAGTTAGAAGTTAGAAGAAAAGAAAAGGTTAGGTTGGGTTAGGCTTATGGAGTAATATTCCTTTTGTAGGCATAATACAGTTGTAAAATTATGTCCACACATGTAAATAAGCTTTGCACATGCAGACAAGATTTCTCAGTCTGTAAAAAGAAAAAAAGTGCAAGTTCAGAAAAATTAATTTCTGCTCATTGGATACCAGTTTGTGCTTTTATGAAAAGATTTGACGTCTTCAAAAAAACGTTCAAAATTTTTGTGTGAAGATCAATCAACTTAAATTTATTAATTGATTTGTTTTGCTACAATCCAACCAGACCGATGTTTCTGAGGTTAGTTGTTGATCAAATCAACCTATACCATTATAAAACATTTTAAAATGAAATAAATTGATTATAATAGACAAAGGAAAAAATAATTTGGATTGAGACATGGTAAGTTTATTTAATTATAACGTAAAAATGACCAAGTGGATCACAGCAGACAAAAGTGCTGGGCGATATGGAATTTTCTTTTTTTAATCATGACAAATTATTTTATATCCCAATAAAGATATATATCACAACATAAAGCAATAAAGTATATTCTCAGTTATTTTTAAAAAAGCTAGCTAGTTTTACTCTGAAAACAGGAGGCTTCACTAACACTTTATTTTGAAGATTTGTTTACTTCCTGTGACAGTAGCACCACTCATTCGGCTTTGTTTTAGTTCATAAATTAAAATCCAACATTATTCTGTATTTCTGTACTTCAGAGCAATCAATATTTTACTACATGATAATGATCGTGAATCAACAATTTAGACTTTGCGAATGTCAATACTCAAAATTTTTTCAATGATATATTTGGCATAGTAATTGATCAAATTAGGTTATAACGATAGAAACGATAAAAGAGAAATGGCACGATAGACACTCTTGTTTTGCCAACACAATATGCATCGTCGTATCGCCCAGCACTAGCAGACAACACACATGTGAAGCAGCAAAAACTGATCAACCATCATTGCAGTCCAATGTGTGGAAACACGTTGAATTTAGCAAAGTCGTGACCATACAATGTGGTAGAATGTTCCCTTTGGATCTTTTTGATGTGGAAAAACAACAGTGGGCTGAACTTTATCAAACTAAAATGTGAATGGATTTGACATTCATTCTTTTTTACTTATTTTTTTTTTTCGTCCACATATTTAATTTACACTTGATTATCTTGAAGAAATACAAGGAATCTGGAAAACGTCACCTGGGCTGTTCAGTACCAGGTCACACTGGTGGAAGTTTTGGCCAAAATGAGTCCTAGATTGATTTTAGATCAGTAAATTAAATTATACAAAATGAAACAAAATCAACTATGAATCACTTCATCAACCACAAATTATGATATGAATCAAATCGTTAAAAAGAACTGTTACACCTCTACTTTTTAGTCCTTTGTATGAGCAGATTGTTTTTTCTATGAAAGATCTGAAGACATAAACTGGAGTTAAAATCTTAGCTTTAGACAATAATATCCCATGAGAACTGATAGCCCAATCAGCAATCAATGACAATGCAGTTAAGACTGGGGTGAACTCATTAACAACAAAAAAGATCACCAAAGAATACGACTACAACTCTGTTCAGGCTAAGCAATGGTAAGAAATGCTTTAAGATGTTCTTACAGAAAAGGCTCTCATACTTTTTAGGCATGAAAGGACAAAATATGTGCTGGATGAGTAAATACATAAACATAGAAGTTTGTAGATGATGTAGGCAGACATGTTATGAGTCTTAAGGTTGACAGGGGCAAACAACGCCATACATTGCACTGGCATGAGTACGTTGGGCCCAGCCATGAATTTTTGAGTGCAGCCGAGGACATGTTTGGGCTTTTAGCACCGTTCAGGACAGATGACAGATAAAGAGGTCATAATTAGTTTTTATTCCTTTTTGATTTTCAATTAACTCAAACAGAACACCTCTAATCTCCATAGGATAAGACAGTATGCCTGAATTTGTTGGTCTTCTTAATGCTTTTACATAAGCATTTAGTTTTTCCAGAGTCTTGTCACTTCGCCACACGCTGTAGTAAAATTGTAGTGCTGCCTTACTAAGGCCATTATGCAATATCCAAATGCGATGCATGTGCGAGCCAGATGGAGGGACACATGCCAACCACAAATCTGTGATGGGAGTGCAGGGAGGAAGGGACTAACGGAATCAGTCTGCACATGGTCCCTACAGGATCTGGGACCTGGATCATCAACAGACATGAAAAGCCTTGCAGGGATAATGCTGAGTACACGAAGTACAATCAGAACAAAGACTGCTATTTTATCTCCTCAGATTAACTTTTCCTTTCTCTTTTCTTTTTTTGCAGATCAATGTGTATGTATAGTGACTGGGAGAGGGGGCTGTCATGGTACCAATTGTGGTTCGAGTTGGAAGTTGTTCCCACTTGCTCTTTTTGACCATTTTTCCCCATACCACAATTCACTGAAGTGTTTGGGAAGGGGACCTGTAAAACACCCTGGAGAAGGGCTACTTGGTAATGGAACCTCCCCACGGGTTGTGGGCCTGGGTCCCCTCTCTTGGGTTTTACTTGCATACGAGTCATGTGGGGACATTTTGTGATGGTAGTGCGGGGCACTTAAACATCACTGGCAACAAAAAGAAGTTGTCCACACAGTGTTCAACTCACCAAATCTGAATTATACCTGACACAAATGAAAACCACATGAAGATTTGGGTCCATTGGACCTCTGGCACCTACCCTGTCACTTGTGGTTTTGTCTCTTGGACATTGGCTCGCCAGGCGTTGTTCCTCCATCTTCTTTGGCCATGCTATTAACCAGAGATCACATTACCTGGGGCGTGTTTGTGGGGGAGATTCTGAAGCTCATCGCCTGGTGTTGGTGGGGCTTCTGGGTGGATGAAACCTTGTGCTTTAACCCAGGTTGAAGCTTACTGTATTTTTGCTACTTAGCCCTCCTACTCTCTCGCGGTGAACCCTTTAGCCCATGGTTGTATTTGGTTGTTTGGAGGGGTTGTGTGCCCCATAGTCTGCTTTTTCATGGGTGGGGCATTGCGGTTCTACATTTAGCAACATCATTGCACAAACACAGATGAGCACATTCAAACACAAAAATGTTTTAGCAAAAACCAGAGATATCACCTGATACTTTTAAGATTCTTTGAGCTAAACCTTTAAGAAACATTTGACAATATTATTCATCAAGTTATGGAAACAGCGAAATATATAAATATATACGACCACATGGAAGATGTGCTGAACAGCCGTGTGCAGGTTTGATGAAACAAAATTTCTGAAGTGCAAAGAAACAGAAGCGTTTACTCACTGTGAAAAATCCCTGCACTAAATAGGTTATGAGGTCAGACTTCTAATGACGACCAAAAAGGTAACAATGGCAGAACAAACAAGAGCAATGTCGCCACAAGTTTTCTTTGATGAATCAGTCAGTAAGCCTGATGGAAACAAGACTCCATGGCTATTTGAGCATAAACCTGAACTAAATAATCCAAAAAAAGGTTATTAAGAGACGCTAAAAAAATGCTGATTACCAACACAGATTGATATTATGTCATGGACAAAACAATAGGCCGCTGATTATGGAGAAAGTCTTGAGGGTATTAAAATAACACTGTTCTGAGAAGGGTAAGCCAAGGATAACATACATACATCACTGATTAAGCAGACATTAATCACTACATCATTACACTAATTCAATCATAAGATCAGAAAACATGATCTCATCCCTCAGAAGATCAGGATACTTGAGTGATGGGGTGACTGTAGCAATGTTTTAGGCCAGAGATGGGCAAACCATGGCCCCAGGGCCATATGCGGCCAACCAAACCATTTAATCTGGCCCACCAAACTGGAATAAATTATGTTAATAATCCATATTAATGTTTTAAATCTTGGTGTCTTCCCTAGATGGTGCAAAAGAAATACACCTACTGGTGCTTAGGTGCAGAAAGATATTTTGCATTAATGTTGTGTTGGAAGATTAGCCGTTTTTCTCACATTCATGTGATTTCCTAGGCAGACAGTCAATTTTCCAAACATTTAGACACAACAAACACAGCGTTTTTCTGAGTGTGTGTTTTTCTCTGAAGGAAATAACCAATTGGTGCAATTGGCACTAAAATAGGAATAAAAACCACAGTTTTGATATTAAAAAAGCAGGTTTTTGTCGATATTCCATGTTTCTTTCTCATGAGGTCGTTTGCCAAACCACTTTAAGCATCTGATCCGGCCCATCTGTCAAGCTTTAGAAC
>NC_050523.1:22347455-22388282 GCF_002922805.2 Oryzias melastigma | reverse complement strand
TGTGTTGGAAGATTAGCCGTTTTTCTCACATTCATGTGTTTTTCCTAGGCAGACAGTCAATTTTCCAAACATTTAGACACAACAAACACAGCGTTTTTCTGAGTGTGTGTTTTTCTCTGAAGGAAATAACCAATTGGTGCAATTGGCACTAAAATAGGAATAAAAACCACAGTTTTGATATTAAAAAAGCAGGTTTTTGTCGATATTCCATGTTTCTTTCTCATGAGGTCGTTTGCCAAACCACTTTAAGCATCTGATCCGGCCCATCTGTCAAGCTTTAGAACCCTTTGTGGCTCATGAGTCAAAAAGTTTGCCCATCCCTGTTTTAGGCAGATTACTAGACTCATCTAAGCCATTGACCATCCATATAGTGGTTTCTCGCTATTATGCAATTTGCTTTTTTTTTTTACAGCGCATTGTGTTATGCATCCTGATTAATATTGGACCAATGTCAATCAATCTCTTCTGTGCCCTGTCTGTTGCACAGAAAGCGTTGAGTTTGTCAAATCTAGATCCTTTTCAGTCTTTAAACAAGAGAAAAAGTGTAAAAATGTTAATGTAGGCTTATGTCTGAGGAAGTGTATACAGTCTGTATTGAAGGGGTTACAGGCTTAATTTATATATATATTAATTGTAAAAAATAAAGTTGACAACTTTGCTGATTTTCCCTGTAAAGGATTACTTTTAGAATGTAACTTTTGAGTTAAATTTAAGACCACTTTAACACAAAATTAAGATAACGTCATATTTCTGTTACGGAAGGTAGTCCAACAGCACAAGAGCAGGATTTACCTCTATGATGTTAAATATTGCCTGATTTTCATGGTAAAGATTTGCTGTACTTTTCACTTTGGTTGAATGAACCTGACTTGTTTCAGCAGTTACTCTGACATGTATGACAATTTTTCAACAACTGTCACATATTAGCAGACAAATGTTTATACATTTTTAATGAAAGGTAATGCATTATCTGCATAAAGACTTGTTTTATGCATTCTCTTTATTTCTCTCTCTGGCCTCACGCTGTCTTATGGTTGCAGCCATTCACTTTTAATAAATCAAGAATCGAGCGAGTGGTTAGTGGGAAAGTGTGATTGCTCTTTCTAGAACCAAACTGTTGGGAGTGTGTTTGAGCGGTGACATAATATTTTAATCCACTTCCTAGAATCTTTTGAAGCAAAAGGGAAATGCCTCTGAAACAGCCAGCAAGCACTGACCTGCGCTCACAGACAGACTTAAAATCCACCACCCGTCTACTGCTGCGCCTGCCGCGCTTCTGTGATCACTCAGACAGAAAGTTGGAAGCAACAGAGTGTCAGGAGCATTTTTTCATGGTTTCAGGCACCGTACGGACAGGAGCAACCGGCTGCTGCAGCTCCCCTGCAGCTAACAGAGACCTCACTGATAGGCATGTAGGAATCCAGAAGAAACGGGGGCAGGGGTTATTAACTAAATACTGTTTGGCTATTGGATAATCTATCGATTATTTTTCAATTAGTCAGGATTATTTTCGAAAAGAATCAAGCTATCATCCAACCTCACTGGTTTTAACAATACAGCAGAAAGAAGCTGTGTTTTTTCAATCAATCTCAGAAAAAAAAAACTTGATCCAACTGTCTAACATTTTACAGTTTCTTTTAACCCTTAAAATCTAAATTGTCATCAGAAAAACCTAAATAGCACTGGCTGAATCAGTTAATTCTGAGGTGGAGAAAAGTGGCTTTTATGCCAAGTACGTACACACCTGACATTTTTCATGCAATAGAAGCTTTAGTGACTTAGATTAGATGCTACTCAATAATCTGATTTTTTTGATTTTCCAATACTTTCTGACTTTCAACTGTGTGAATGGAGTTCATAACATTTAACTTTCAAATTCTGAAAGTCTGCATTGGCATGTCAACCATTACTTTAAGCATGAGTCACACTCATGAAGAAACAAACACAGGAATTCAACCTCATCTGTTCTTCTCAGTTATCAACAAAGACATTCTGTACCGTAATGTTCTGTTTTTTATCCCACAAGTTGCTCAACCTTCCAATTTGGTTAAAGACATTTATGGACAAAAACAAAACAATTACTGGCAAACAAAAAAGCAGAAGCTTTGGATAATGAGACAGATCTTTTGAGGTCTGTGTTTTTTCCTCATACATACCTGTTTTGCCATTTAAACATGATCAACAACTACAGGCGCAGCTGTACTTCCCAGAACTGAAGTTTTCAGCAGTCAAATGGAAACAGCAAATCAAAACACACCAGGTGAGATGTTAGAACTTTAGAATACAACAATCGTCAATTGAGACTTCATTTTTAAGTAGTCTGCTCACCTGCCTGTTCCGACATGTAAAAAACATTGATTTCAGTCAACTGCTTTTAGTTTATATTTTACAACTATTTTCTAAATCCTTTCAGAGTGGAAGGTCCGGGCTTGAACATTTCAGGAAGCCAGTATCTCTTTGGTCCAGAAACAAACCTGCATCACTAGTTTGTCCCGCTGACGTGAAGCATTGGGTCAGGTCACAGGAAGGTTCCGAAAGTTCATTGCTGAACCACTAATACTGAATCTCCAGAGTTTTTATAAACTCAGGAGATAGTCTGCGCCTTTCCCGCCCGCGCGCGTGCCGTGTTTTCGCACCGCAGGCCGCGAGCGTGAGTCCACGGCGGACGCTGCGGCCTGAAGCGGTTCCAGGTGCGGCGACACACGGCGAACCAACCGTCCGTGTTATTCAGTCTGAGGCGGTTCGGTTCTGTGACACGGACACAAGCGTCCGCTTCGAGGCTGGGTGGTGTTTCAACATGGCAGACAGCGCGGAGGTAACGACATTCGTGCCAGCAGAGCAAAGCCGAGCCGGGCCGGGCCGGGCCTTTCTTACCTGCTCAAGGTGTTTGTGATCGCGGTGTTCTGAGGCCGCGGCGCGGTTCTCCTCCGCGGAGAGCTGGATGTTTGAAAAGGCGAATAAAGACGCTCCTCAGCCGAGCTCAGCCTTGGTGAAGGCCATGTAACGTTATTTCCTGGTTCTGGCAGGTATGTGGGCGTGACTTGTGAGTGCAGGTGTGGTGCCGCGTCACTAGTTTCATGCTCACTCTAGGTGCGGCATGGAGTTTCATGTGAGTGGGTTTTTGCTTGTGACGGACGGTGGAACACTATGACCATGAAACCCAAACAGAATGCATAAATGAGATCATCACTCTCTACAGATCCAGAATTGATTTAGTATTTTGGTTTGACCCCGGAGGCTTGAGTCACAAAGGAGCATTTTTTAATTTCGATTTTCCAATTGTCAAATCCACATCTCACTCTACAAGTCAACTCTTTTATAGTTTGGGATCAAATAATTTTCTGTCTTCATACCTTGACAGTGGACTGTTTTAAAAAAAATACAGCTGGAATTCTGTAAGATATTTAATGGAAAAACTAGCCACATCTTTGTATAAATTTTAAAAATATGTTATTTTTAGTTTTTTTTTTGTTTGTTTTGTTTTAGAGCAGGCATGTCCAAATGTATCAAAAACTTTCGCCACCCCACAAGCTCCTTTTATAAAATCAATATGTGACCCTAGTATTTCTAAAAACTGTGTACAATTTCTTGATTGTGGTCCTATTTAAAATGGTCTATATCATGCTGTTCTTATCCCTGTCAGAGTAAGCTATATCCATAAATATGTTTGTATTTTTTCTCTGGCATTCTAAACAGCAAATTATTTAGAAGTTATTTTTGTGAACTCTTTTCCTACCAGGATGTAAGACGACTTGATCTCTGAGGCTCCGCCTTCTACTCCTTGTGGGTGCCATGACATCATTGAGTCACCCTCGGCAACGTGTCTGCATTTCGCCCACCAGAACCAACACATTCTTACTCTCAACTCGCCACATGTTGATGTTAGGAAAAAGACATTGTCATTCTTTGGTGAGACGTTCCTTTGGAGGTAGATAGGGGGCGCACATTTCAAGACTGACTATCAAAGGCACCAATGTGCCTGGCAGCTACTTGAATTATTTAATTTTTATTCGGTTGTGCTTATTCACTTGTAATTTATTTTCTTGTGGTGCACTGCACTCCAAAGTCAGAAGCCACGCCGCTTGATGGATTATTGGAGTATTATGGTTACTGTTGCTGTCAGCATAGTTTTGTGGAGTAAAGTACTGTGCTTCAACTGATAACACCTTGGATGGCACCTCTATCCCCAGTTCCTGAGTGTGTGTGTGAATGTGAAAGTGTGATTTGTTTGGTGCACTCGAAGAAAATGAAAAAGTACTTTATAGATTATACCATTTTAGTTGTATGTTTTTTAAATCTATATTTAAACAAAATGGCATACACTTGTATAGCGCTTTTCTACCTTCCACTGCCGAACACTGGCACCAACCTTTTACCACAGGCAATGTGGGGTTCAGTGTCTTACCCAAGGAGACTTCAACACATGAGCGGACAAGGCGGGAAATTAACCTGCAATCTTCCAATCAGAGGTCGATCGCCCTACCTCTTCGCCATGGGCACCCTGTTTTCAGGGTTTGTACATGTTTAATGCTGACATTCTTATGTTA
Organism: Oryzias melastigma; assembly: GCF_002922805.2. NCBI lineage: Eukaryota > Metazoa > Chordata > Actinopteri > Beloniformes > Adrianichthyidae > Oryzias > Oryzias melastigma. The sequence continues at coordinate 22,383,735 of NC_050523.1, read as the reverse complement.
CAAACACTAATAATCCTTTAAAAACCCAACAAAAAAACAATATTAATACAAGATTTTTATTTTCAATTTGTAAATGATCTTGAGTGAATAATGCAAATTTACACTCAAAAACATGTTTTCAAATTTTCCTCAACCATTTGGTTGAGCAAGCAGTTAAAGGGAAAATGAACCCAAGCCGCTCACGCTGTGATGCAACCCCAGGCATCAGGTATCAAGAGCTTCCACCTGCAGGAGCTCTCAGAGGAGCTGTCGGAGGTCACTGGGGTGTCAGAGCCCCGGGGGGTCGACCAAACCATGTGCAGCTCAACGCCAGCTCAAACAAAGGTGTGGATCCCAGAGGTCAGGAATTTACCCGGCTCCTTGGAAGAAGAGATGAAGGAAAAGATAACAGAGTATACATTCTTGGGAGTTCACAGGAAGCTAAACTGGAGCAGGAACTCTGTGCAGGAAAGGCAGCAGTCTCCTCCTTTTCCTGTGAAGTTTCCAGTCCTTCAGTGTTTGTGCGGAGTGTTTGTGGTCTACTGCCGCTGAAGCTTGAGATGCTCAAGACAGAGGGGGTAAACATAAGGCAAGTTCTGTCCTGGGGGGTGAAGCTGGATGATCTGTAGGCAACCTGCATCTCAGGAAAAAGCTCCCGCCCTACAATTATTTACTGTAATTATGTGTAATGACTTATTGCTGATGTGAAAGATACAGATTCCATTTTTGGCCTTTTCATTCTCGTTAATTTAAAACATTTGTTATAACGTCAACAAATGTTTTTTTTTTTTACGAATTAGTATGTAAAGATGAATTCAGGGTTGTTTCCTGTCACATCCCTACACCTCCTAGATTGACATTTTTTGCTCCTGCTGCTTAAAGTTCAGATCTAAAGATTACTGGTGTGACTTGTTCAGCATGTTTTAGAACATATAGTTTGTTTAGTAAATTCACCTTTTTTTATTACTACTCCAAATAAAAGCCCTGAAAGCTATAATTAGTAGCTTCTATGATGACGTTTGGTGAACAAAGAGAACACACATCCATTAGTGATGTGCCTGACCTCACAATACACTTGGGTTTATTCAAGTGGAAGTTCCTTAGGGCCTCTGTTCTCATCTTTGTTGTGTTTACATCTTATACACCTATTATTATGGACCAAACCATGTTCTCTTAGTAGAAATGTGACCTCCCTGAACCTTTGGAGAAACTCATCAAACTCTGTGTGACAGAGCTCAAGTTCGATTAAAATATATTAGTTTGATGACTGTAATTATCCCACAATAGCTCCAGTGTTCACGATCTTTGAGCTACTGTAAATCTTCAACATTTTATGCAAATAATGTAATCACAGCAGGTCCTGAAGCTGAAAATAGCAGCCTTGTGTTGTTATGTGGCGCTCTACAGGAGTAAAGTGTTAACACAATTAACTCAAACTAACTGATTCTGATAGAGACACAAATTAAAGGACCATTTGTTATTTTGCTGCTGACTGCACAATTCTGCGGTTAAAGGGTTAGGATAAAAAAAAAACATCTAAAGTGGTTCTTCTATAGCTCAGAGATTACGTTTTACCTAATAACGAGTAATCACATTTATTCAAAATGGGACTTCATCTTTCTTTAAACCTAATTTAACTAAAATAGCAATTAGAATTTTACATTACTGCTGGAATTGCACCATTTACTCGACACTTCCCTAGGGATTTTCATCATGTTCTCACCTTTCTATTAACCAGTTTGACCCAGAAAGTACCAAATGTTGCAACTTTTAAAAGAATTGCGTATTGTTCACACTCTTACCCCGGGGTCACACTGCTAGCGTTACAGCTCCAATGCGAGCGCCGCAGTCTTTACGTAACTTTAAAAGTGCAAGAGGAAATCCCACTGCAGGTGTTCACGTCCTGTGTCTGCAGTCAGGCCTCTGCAAATCTGTTTCGTTTGGTTCAAATTTTCGCCAGACTACATAGCTGAACCGTAGCAAACAAAGGGGGGATTAGCGTGAACATATGTGAGTTTGGAGTTTTGCGAGGTCGGCAGAAGAGCCTGTGGCTGCAGCCGTCCAGTAGCTAATATAAGCCATCGGGTGTAGCTAGACCGCTCCCGCATTGCACCTGAACTGTAACGCTAGCCGTGTTAGCCCGGGGTAAGGCACACTTTAAGGCAGGTGTCTCAAACTGGCGGCCCGCTGGCCATTTGAAGCCCCTAAGTTCATATTTTGCCCCCGCCTTAATTTGAAAGTTCAATGTCTGCTAAGAAATATCTTCTGCATGTCCACACTTCTTCGATCATAGCTTTGTATTTGCTTTGTGATGTTTCCGCTTGTTTTATGCTTTAGACTTTGCATTTGCTATTGTCGTTGGATCTGGTCCTCAGAAAAGCCCTTAGCAACAGTTGCTAGTGTCGTTAGCTCCTATCGTTTCACGGGACACACAGAAGATATTGCTTGGTAGTGAGTAGACATGAACAAATGTTTAATAAACTTGTTCAGTAGACATAGACAATGGACCAAAGATATAGACAGTGAATGCAAAAACTTATTTTTGGCACAAATGGAACCCCAAACGGCCCAGCCTCAGCCAGACTCTGCCTTCAATGGCCCCAAGGTAAATTGAGTTTAAGACCCTGCTTTAAAGCCTTATTCTTTTTAATATATGACAGTGTGCCTTTTATATATGTTCTGTATAATTTCTGGTTGAGCTTACTGATGTTGAAAAAAAATTTGAGAGGTATGGTGCTCTGTCATAAAGTCTGTCTGTTTTTTTTTGTGAGTTGCAAACAATGTTTGGATGTTTTTACCCAGATAACGTTTGGAAGTGTCTTTTTGCATGTTTCTAACAAAATTGGGAGTTATCATAGAACAGTATGTTTTGTTTTAGAGATATCAGTCTGTTATTTTACGTGTTTCAAACCAGGTTGGGAGGTATTGTAAATACACTGATGTAGCGAACACTTCTTACATGGGTTAAAGTATCATAAACAAGTTCAAGAGTTACTGTGAAGATAGTTAATAAAGTCTGATTGACTGACAGATTTATCTCTAACTCTTTTGTCTCGCTTAATTCGCCTCACAATCCCTAGCCCTTTATTTATTACACAAGTTCAAAAGTAGACCATTCCTTGATGGTGTGCTTTATAATCTGGTGCAGCTACAGTTCAGAAAATACTGTTCTATAGACCTTCATCTGCACAGACTTAAAGATTTTTTTATTGGCAGGTGGGTAGATCTAGCACGGTTTCCATTTTTTTCGTCCCGTCCAGTTGCTTTTTATATATTTAGTTGAGTTAGGTAGATCAACCTCCGGTCAATTTGCCAGTCAGGCTCCATTTTGGCATTTCATAATCCAGTGATTGACGTCAAAGATTATCCATTTATTTATCCGAGTCTTTGGATTGCATGCATAAACTGAAAAAAAATAATTTCATCATTTTATTTGATAAGCCACTTTAGAACTACAGGCAAACAAAAGAAGGCAGTGTTATCACACATAATTCTGTTTTTAAACTTGCATAGAGGACAGTTTGTGAAAAGCCACCATCCTCCTGGCAAAGTGGCACACAGGAACATTGTGAAGAAATTAATTCAGACAGAAGCTAAAATCAGCTCACAGAAAATGTTAAATGAATTTTTAAATAACAGAATAATAAACAAAGACTATCACACATAATGTCAGCAGGACCACACATTTTTGATTAGTCACATCAGGACTCTGCTAGCATGCTAACCATTTTTTAACTTTGTTCCCATGCTAGCATCTAGCACTGAAAGGCTCAAAAACACAAGAGTTTAACAGAAATATATTGTAGCAACAACACATGTATGATAATGTTAAACATGTTAAGTATGTTGATCTTAGTTTGAAATGCCAACACGTTTAAGTTGCTAACAACAGAAGTTTAGTCAAGAGTAGATGTTTGAGTAATTTTTCACAAAATAAGTCATTTTTTCATTTAATAATGTTTACAGAAAATAGATGGCATAGTTTAAATATATTACACTATCAAATTACTCATTCTATTGATATTTAACAGCCAAGTATAAATTTTGTTTGCAAACAAAGAAAAATATCTTGGTTTTACTAAAATGGTCCCAGAAATTCTAATTGTATTTTTCATGTTTAACAAGAACATGTATTTCCAGGGATCCAGCCACTGAGAAATTTCTAATTCAATGAAAAAAAAGGAAGAAGAAGATAAAAAGGAACAGAACAGATCACATGCATTATATTTAAGAGAATGTTTGCTAGCAGCAAACATAAAGCAGAGGCAAGCTTCATAGTGTTTTCATTCAGCAGTGTTTCATGAATCGGAATAGAGACAATAAATAAAACCACCAGAACTTCATGGTATGGTTTCTTCGTTCATTCCTTGGGTCTCCAGTGATTTGGCACAACGAAAAGGACTCGGACACGAAGTCGAAAGAGATGCACACTGAATCCGGGAGACCAGAGGCTGCTTGTAGTTTTTAACGTCTTAATGCCTTCTCTGTGTTGGAGGTGGGAGGTTCACATGTTCAGAGGGATCCTCACTGGAAAACAATAAGACGCTTCAGCTAGCAGATAGAAAATGGTTAAAGACACATGAGGAAAACATAACTTTGGTGTGTCTGCAGAGACTCGCAGGACTGAATGCCTTATTTAAAGACCCACTTCAATGAAAACGGCGTTTGATGTTTTTAAATGTTCTTATGATATTTTTCTAATGATGGAAGACTTAAATAAAGAAAATTAAAATTATAATTGTGTTTCTGAGTATTTCTTTATAATTTGTTGTGAATCAGGAGCAGACAAAAAAATTGTGTTTGAAAAGGATCGCATCTGATGTACAAAATAACTCGCTGTTCAACTTAATTCTACGTGCTGAATCCATCCATCCACCCACCCATCCATCCATCCATCCATCCATCTTCTTCCGTTCTTCCGGGACTGGGTGGGGGGGGCAGCAGTCTAAGCAAAGATGCCCATGACTTCCTTCTCCCTGCCATTTCCTCCAGCTCCTCTGGTGGGACCACAAGGCGTTCCCAGGCCAGCAGAGAAAGGTAGTGTCTCCAGCTTGTCCTGGGTCTTCCCTGGGGCCTCCGCCCTGTGGGACAAGCCTGGAACACCTCTCCAGGAAACTGGGCCTAGAGACATCCAGACCAGAGGCCCGAGCCACCTCAACCGGCTCCTCTCAATGTGGAGAAGAAGCGGCTCTACTCCAAGCTCTCTCCAGGTGACTGAGCATGTTGATCTCATGCTCCGATCTTCCCTTACTCATGAACAAGACCCCAAGATATTTAAACTCCTCCAGCTGAGGCAGGAGCACTCCACCCACCGAGAGAGGGCAAACTACCTTTCTCCGGTCGAGAACCATGGCCTCAGACTGACCCTCATCCCAGCGGCTTCACACTCAGTTGCAAACCGCTCCAATACATGCTGGAGGTCCTGGCTTGATGAAGGCAACAGGACAACATCATCTGCAAAGAGAATAGATGAAATCCCGAGGTCCCCAAACCAGATACTCTTCGGCTCCTAGAAATTCTGTCCATAAAGACTACGAACAGAACCAGTGATAAAGGGCAGCCCTGCTGGAGCCCAACATGCACCGGAAACAGGTCTGACTTACTGCCGGCTATGCGAACCAAACTCCTGCTCCGGTCATACAGACCAGACAGCCCTCAGTAAGTCTCTCCAGACCTCGTACTCCCAGAATCCACCTACACAGGACACCACAGGGGACGTGGTTGAGCGACTTCTCCAAATCCACAAAACACATATGGACTGGAAGAGCAAACTCCCACAATCCCTACAGCACCCTGGGAGTAGAGCTAGTCCACTTTTTCACAACCGCACTGTTGTTCTTGGATCTATCGGACGGACCATCGACTATCGCATTGTATCCACTTGTAGACAAATAGATACATGTAGGTCTTTGTTTTCCTTGTCTGAGCTGGAATCTGGATCAAAACTGTACGGCTGGATAGCTCTAATATTGCTCGCCATTTTCGAACGGCGTGATTTCAATAAGGAAGATCTACCTCACTTCCGGGTAAGTTGGGTTCTTGCGTCACTCTACACACCACTCATTAATTAAGCCTTCACTCTAAACCAATAGCTAAATTACCCACCTTCTTTTCTCAACCAATCACAATCTAATTTCTGCTTTTAAATTCATGGGCATTTAGCTTTCTACATTCCAGACGGTTTTGCTGGCCCTCCTCCGCCAAATTCTCCACTTAAACCATGCAATGTTGTGGACTCACCTCTACCACCATCTGCGTCTGGGCTCTGGGGGCTTTTTATATCTATGGTATAAGATTATTCTACCAGGATAAAGACGTCATCTCCTCAGAGCCTAACCGCCATTCAGCAATTCATCCATCCACTCATGTGCAATAAAGGTATAAGTGCAATAATTAATACTGTAATAACCTACCTATCATGTGCAATAAGTCAATCACAGACCCAAACCTGTTTTGATACCGCCATACACACTGATCTTCTTTACGCTGTCGTACTTCTTTGCCTCTTCATTGTTATTACTGTACATTGAGATTTTTGTATCATGTATATGTACATTGTGAGATTTTTATTTTTTATTATGTATACCCTGTAAGCTGCTGAAAAACTTAATTTCCCCAAGGGTGCCATCCCAAAGGGATTAATAAAGCAAGTCTAAGTCTAAGTCTAAAAGACTGTGGACATTTTGTATCACAAATAAATCTTTATTCGCATTCCTAAGATCTCTCCTTGTTGAAAATGTTAGGTTGGGTGGGTATGGGGGGTTGTAAGATAACAGGAGAGAATGTAAACAGATGGATGACGGAAAGTGGGGGCGGGGTTGCTCCACACTAACAATCCTGCGCGCAACTCTGAGGCAAATTTCTGATGAACTCCTGCCACTCTGTAGAAAGTAAGTCAGACTTTATTTTGGTTAAAATGGCATATTCATGACTAATAGACCAGTGGAAACGCTTTGAAAATAAATTGAAAGATGATCGGTGTGGGTCTTTAAATGTATGGACACCCATTTAATTTCAAAGATCAAACATGATACAAAACTACATTGAATGACATAAATTGAATCTAAAAAAAATGAGATTGTTTAACCAGAATGAAAAACGCCAACTGTTGCAGTATGACCCCTGTCTTAAAATCTCTGCCTGTTATGATTTAAAGGATCTTCCTCTGGAGCCCCGCTGCTCAATGTGGGCTGAGGAGGAGCTTCATGTCAGCCTGAGGGAGGATTTTAGGTTACATAAGACAAGTGCTGTGGAAGTCTTTTTCAAAAAGAAAGGGTTAAAAGCAGAGAAGGGAGTGACCAAGCTGAGTCATACAGTGAGGACGTCAGCGGGTGACAGGGGGGCTTCAGGCCCCTGGGACACCACCACCAAAGCAGAAAGTTCCAGGAAGATGAGATAACTTGCATGCAAGAGATGAGCCGGAAGATATGAGCGTGCAACTGACAGTGAGGAGACGTGGCTGAGAGGCAGCTGTGTTTGAGCCCGCCCCCCACCATGCACACACAGTCAGGTTTCTATTTTTGTCCTGAAGGTCTTCCAGGCAAAAGTGAGTCTTTGGAAGAAGCACCCGTCCACAGCAGAACGTGAGGCAAGGAAAGAGGTCGCAGATGTGGTTTGATGCTTACATTTGTGGATGCTGGGACACAAAGAGTGATCAAGTCCAGCCGGGGGGTATGGGTGAGTCTGGGTGAGTCTGAAAACGCAGAAACACCCAGTTCATCCCGACGGTCGCTCCAGTACAACATGCAAACACTTTGACATAGACCCCTTCTGACTGTTCATCTTAACAACTCTTTTACTTCACATGGTTTTCATGTCAAATCCCATATTTTAACAGGAAAATTGAGAATGTCATCTTTCTCCTGCAAGCAATACATTTTAATAAAGGTCCCTAATAGGATGTTTGGTTTAAATATTTGCAAAGTGACCATATGAAACTGCAGGTGCATGAATCTGCTGAAATGTTCTGCTATTTGAACGGAAACAGCAGTGAGCAATCTTCTATGACACTCTCATTGTGGAACAATGAAGCTGCAGAGATGAAATCACAGGTTCCAGCTAAATAATGCAGTAATCATAGGGAGCGGTGGCTCACCCTTCCTGTCAGCATTTGTTTATGTGACATGGAAGCATGTATGTGTCAGTCGTGTATAAAACAGCAGCTGCAGCCTGCCGAGCCCCTACATAGAAAACACTATAAATAAGGCAGAGCTCGCCCAGCTAGAGACGAAACAACACCCCTTCTTTTATTTCTCTTCCTCCTTCCTTCTTTTATTCATACCCCTTCATTTATGCCTCTTACTGGCTCTGTTCCTTCCTTCGTTCCTTTGTTTGTTCCTTCGTTGGTTTGCCCCTTCCTTCTTTCCTTTCTTCCTTCCTTCTTCCTTCCCTTCCTTCCTTTTTTCCTTTATTCCTTCCTTCTTTCCTTTCCTTCTTCGCACACTCATTTATGCCTTCCTTCCCTCTTTCCTTTCCTTTCCTCCTTCCTTCCTTCCTCCCACCCTTCCTTCCTTTCCTCCTCACACTCTCATTCACTCCTTCCTTCCCTCCTCCCTTCCACCCTTGTTAGCTTCCTTCCTCTCCCCTCTCCCTCCGTCCCTCTCTTCCTTCCTTGTTGACTTTTTTCTTTCCTTCTTTCCTTCCTCACTTCCTCTCTTCCTTCCTTCCTCTCCCCTCTCCCTCCATCCCTCTCTTCCTTCCTCGTTTCCTTTTTTCTTTCCTTCCTCACTTCCTCTCTTCTTTCCTCTCCCCTCTCCCTCCGTCCCTCCCTTCCTTCCTCGTTTCCTTTTTTCCTTCCTTCTTTCCTTCCTACTTTACCTCCTTCTTTCCTTCCTCACACCCATCGTTCATGCCTTCCTTCCTGTTCTTCTTTCCTTCCAATCTCCCTCCCTTCCTTGCTTTCATCCTCACACCCTTGTTCACTGCTGCCTTCCTTCCCTGGAACCCTTATTAGCCTCCTTCCCCTCTTGTTCCATCCTCACTTCCTCTCTTCCTTCCTCTCCTCCCCTCCGTCCGTCCCTCCCTTCCTTTTCCCTTCATCCCTTCTTTCCTTCCTTCTTTGCTTCCGTCCTTCCTTCCTCACAACCTCGTTCGCGCCTTCCTTCCTCCCCTCCTTCCTATCTCCCTCCCTTTCTCCCCTCCTTCCTATGTTCCTCCCTTCCTTCCTTCCTTCCTTCCTCCCTCCCTATCTCCTCCCTTCCTTCTCTCCTCACACTCTCGTTAACTCCTTCCTTCCTTCAGCAGAGTGTTGTTTATCTGAGGCCACTCAACTCTGCATCAGCTCTTGTTCTGGTTTTGGATGAAGTTGTTCTTTGAAGTTGTTCCACACACTTCTTCTTACACAAAATAACAGAGGTTTGAAAGAGATGCTGCTGTTGGATCAGGAAGGTCATGAAGTACAAGCAGGGCAGCGAGTCATACCAGGTAGACGTCCAGCTCCGAGTCTGACTGATGGGAGGACAGAACGTCATCCAGAGCGATGGTGGAGTTGGAGTCTCGTCTGTCCTCACTGCAGCAGAAAAAAGTCACTTCAGTAACTGCTCTGCAAAAACATGACATCTGCTGCTGGTAAATATTAATGTGTGCAGAAGATCAAAGATCTCCATCAAAGGTAAACTGCTGTTGTATCTGAGCATCTTCATCAGCTCTGTGGTGGCAGCATGTCTAAGCCATCATTTTGTGTTTAACACTTAAGATGTTTTTACGTGTAAGGGATGGAGCTGCTGGTTTTAAATGTTTTCTACAGTAATTTGTCATTCATCTGAGATAAAACCCTTTAATGTGGATTTTGAAAACATAACCTCTGGTTTAATTTAAAAATAAGAAGCTTTAAGCTACAGAAACATGTTAGCCTAAAGTTGCATTTGAGACATTTGACCTCTAATCTCAGCTTAGGTAAGAGGTTTCAGACACTTATAGGTGTACGTTCTGGTTTTATTGACAGTTTAAAGGCAGATTTTCTTCTTCCTGCACAAATGTCGTGATAGAAGAACTAATTTTAGAGTAATAAAATCACTTCCCTGTGATATTTATGTCATGGGTTTCCTTTCATGGGGATGACAACACACCTGTTTTCAGACTGCTGATCTTCATTTCTGGTGAAATCTTGCATAACAGGAAGAAGGTCTGGTTGTTTGGAGGAACTGCCAACTGTTAAAACAAAAACCCTGTGAGAGGAAGCATCACCCCAGCCCCTCTAACAGCTTTCCAAAGGCGATGAGCCGCTAAGCTTACAGCTTTCGTTCAGGTTGTCCATGCTCTGCGCCTTCTTATTCTCCTCCTTCTCCTTCAGCGAGGACAGAAACTCCTGGGAGGCGTACTTTGATGCGTAGAGTGAGCTCTTCTTCCTCCTGGAGGACGCTCCTCTCAAAGCTGGAGTTCAACAACAACAAAGTTAGTGGGCAGCAGAGTCGGACAGGTGAGGACGTGGCTGTGTGTTGACGCTTACCGTGAGCCTTTTTGAAAACAGTGGTGCCCATGAATTTCAAGAACCTATCAGCGTAAAAGCTGGGTCTGTGGACGGAAACGGTGTCCTGCAACAAGAACGGGAATTTCTCACAAAATCTTCCAACGGATTGGAAAAGCAGAGAGTGGAAAAAAGGGAAGAGAAACATACTCCATCGTGCACAAGAGCCTTCCAGGAATGCTCCACCTTCTTGATAAACCTGGAGTTCAGTCAGAAAAACAATTAATGTCAACTTCACAACAACCTAAATCGATAAAGTTTCTTTTAAAAACTGTCAGTTCAGACATCCCAACTTATTTCTTTTAAATTCAATGACTATATATATATGTTTTGTGTGTATGTTTTTAACATACACACATGAAGCATTTTTCTTATGATGGAGGACATATATGAGGAAAATTCATCTTAAAACTTTATTTCTGAGTATTTCCTTATTCAAGTTGTTGCAATTCTGGATCAGATGAAGTAATGCCATTCGAAAAAGATAATATTTTTGATTTATAAAACACAATCAAAAGCTCTCTACTCCTAAAGCTAGCAGGAGACAGTATAAACAAAGGGATGATGGGATATCACTGGAGGCATACTTCCATGTCTACAGTTCAACTCAGATGAATTTCAAATGAGCTAGTGCTGCTCTGCAGAAACTATGTCCCGGAAAAGCTTTTTAATTTTGACCTAAAACAACATAATCATAATTAAATGACGACTAGGAACCCCTTTTTACAATAGATCAAAAGACGATCAGAGTGGGTATTTAGTGAGTAGAGACAGACATGCTGTCCCTGGGGGGGTGGGGGCACCAAACCGCTTTTTTACAAGCACACAAGTCTGAAGCATCAAACCCTCATCTTGTATAATCCTGTTCACACAGAAAGACGTTGCAGCAACATGCCTCAAGCCAGCCCCACCCATCCAACCTAGCTTTTCCCCCCCTGGGTGGCTCAGTTGGGGGGGGGGGCAGCCAACACCACAATAACACCTCCTGCATGAAAGTCGGGCAAACATCTTAAGCCTCACATCCTGTTTAAAGGAACTAAACTCTTAAAATTTGAGCTCTGAGAAACAATTCAACCATATATTATCCCCATTGATGCCACCAGGGGGCGCTTCATGTCCATTCACAGTGAATGTGAATCATTCAGTGGAAATAACATCTCTTCCTGTGGGTGGAGATGCTGAGGGGGCTTGCCTGTAGGACTGAAGGATGTCGATGATTCCTAAAAAGATAAGCAGATTCTCATCTTTGTGTTTGGCAGGAATTCCCCCAAATCTGAAAGCAAAGAACAGCAGTATAAATAAAGTAAGTTTCATATCTGCTGCATTAACACTGGAATCGGGTTCCTAGTTTCAGACAGAGTTGGAGCTCTGAGGGCATTTTGGGTAAAGTCGACTCACGTGTCGTCGTCGACCACCGGTTCCGGGTCCTTCACGGTGCCCTGGATGGACTCCAGCGCCGTGGAGTACAGGACCTTCTGACCTTTCTTGCTGTCACCCCTGCCTGCTCTGGTCAGTGGCCTCTTATCCAGAACATGAATGCCTAGCAGGAGACTGTAGTCCATGATTTTGAAGCTCTCCAGAACCTGATGAGAGAGCATTATCTGATGAGTCTCAGAGGGAACCTGCTAAAAGTGATTAGTTTGGCTTCTCCTCTTCTGTCTGTTATGTTATAATTTCACTCTACTTCCTCCCTAACTTCAGATTATAATTCTAGAGTTATTAAAATAATAATATTTTGAAATATTTATTTCTCAAAGATTTGTGGTTTTCTTGCAAACCAAGTTTGCAGCAGACTGCATGAGCACACAGCAGGCGTGGTGACCGCCCAGATCCAGTCCAGTCTGATCATGTGATTAACACTCTACATGATGGAGAAGCAGAAGAACAGAGTGTGGCTCAAAGTAAAACATGGTGATAATAGGTCTGAATCTGTGAACAGTGAGAAGACAGAAAATCCATTCACATTAAAACAAACATCTGCTGTAGTTTGGCATCTATCTGAATCTCGTGGGACCCTCAACCAAAACTGACAGACTCAGTGTCTACATTAAGATTGGGAGAATGTGTATAACCAGATCTCACTCAAATGATTTTTGGGTGACAGCAGGTCATCACTATCCTGGAGGAAGGGGAAACAATTGAACTTTTAAAATCCGGATTAAATCATTTTAGGTTTGCGTTTGCTCATTGTCTTTCACTGGTCATGAGCCTCATCTCTCCACTTTCCAAAGAGAATATGGAGAAGGAGATCTCTCCAGAAAGTCCTGGTCTCCTACCTGTAAAGCTACTACACACCGGGCATTTGACGTGTGTTTAAGAACATAAAACTCGGGTTCTTGAATGTTTAGCCCATGGTGTTCACACTGGACAAGCAGGGAGGGGCTTTCTTTTCTACTGTTTACTAGTGCTTGTCCACCACCTACAGTTGGAGGGGATTTGATGAAAAATGTCGAAGAAGTTCAAATCTTAAAATTTGGGCGCAAAACTGCTCATTCCTAGTGTCCTGGCAGGAGAGTGACCGTGGTTCATCTTTATATGAAAAACAAACGCAGACGTTGTCAGGCTTGTCACAACGTCCGAATTCACCAGATGAAAAAAAATCTATCAACTGTGACTACATGATTGGTCAAAGTTTCACCTGGTTTGACTTGCAACTTGTGCTTAATTACCAGGCGTTTAGTACGTAGAGCCTGAAAACGGTTGTGGAAACTTGTGTAGCTACGTGAGAACTCAAGACTTTAGTTTGCATAATATGGGGTAAGATAGCTGTCAAAAAGAAACGTATTCATAAATCATATTTTGTATTCACAAAAAGAAATTCATATTCATAAATACAAAGTTGTGCAAAAATTTATATTTTGTGCCAAACTTACATAAAAAATATGAATACAACATTTATTTTTACGTTTAACATGTCTCTTTTGAATACGAATTTTCCTCGTTTTGAATACGACTTCTCTCTGTCTGACGTAGTTTTGACAGTTAGGTAACAGGAGAAATCCGTATCCAAGACAGAAAGTTGCAGACTTTTGATTGGAAGTGGGCGCTTGAACGCATGTTGCCAGAGGTGGTGTGAATGTAGCTTAACAGGTGTTCTCCCCCACAAATCCCTATCACCCCTCCCAGTTGGCTCTCCCTCACATGGAAAAAAGGCTTTAAGGATACGTTAACAGAGTTTTCTAAGACTATTAAATGTTTTCCGGTCTAGATATTAGTCTGAAATGAAGCCAACAGATCAAAAGTGTGAACTGGAACAGACCCGGCAGTCTCTCTGCAGGGTCTTCATTAGGGCATTGTAGGTTTCTGGATCGAAGTACAGCCCCTCGTGCATCTCCTTAAAGTCCAGGTCTTTGAACGTAGGTGAGGACTTTGTACGTTCTTTGCGTGAAGCTCGCCGTTTGTACAAAGAACCCTTCAGGTCGTATTTGTAGTGCATCTTCATGGCTCGTGGCAACACGTTATTCATGACCACCACACGAACAGTCACACCACCACACTGGATGCAGTAAAGTCCATAGAACTTGGGCAGCAGGGTTCTGGGGTTCTGGTTTAGATTCTGCGAAGACAGAAGGAGAAGTCTGTTATCGTACTAAAGCCACAGAATTAAACCGTTAACTGAAACGAATGAACTCTTAAAAAAACAGAACAAAAAGTGATTGATTAATAACATGTTCTCTGCTTTCCACCCCCACGTCTTCAGAACCACATTAAAGTCAAAGTCACTGCTCAACTATGAAACCATGAACAACAAACCATGTAGTAGCCAGGAAGTAGCTTCTGCAGAAACTCCGCCTCTTTATGCTGCACCGTCTTGATGATGAATTCGTCATCACTGGTGAGGTAGAACCAGGAACTGCTGGCGCCGGGGTTGGACAGCTCTATCAGTGGTTCATTGCACATAGAATACTAGAATGTAAAGGGACAACGGTTTCAGCAATTAGGCCAAAGTGAACTCTGCCAAATTGATGCCATCCTTCTCACCAGGTAATCGTCTGGTTTGATGCCAAACAGCTCCCGGAAGTAGCGAAAAGCCAGCGGAGCGTAGGTTTTCAGGCGGAAGTCTGGGAAGTGGTGTGCTGGGGTCAGGGTACTGCCCTCGCTGTAGAGCAAAGTACATGTTAGTGATATAACAGTAATGGGGAGTTTAATGAGGCTAGTCTAGAATGTATTAGTTATTTTATGTCTTTAATATTTATTTTATTTAGTTCTCTGGTCTTCTGTTTGGTGCAGTGTGATTCAAGTGTTGTTCCTCTTTGCCACTCTTCTCCTCAAGAGAGCAGGAAAGATCTCAGATTCCGTCTGTGCTCCTGTTCTTGGTCGTGGACCACGCCTCTGGGTCATCTTGACTGTGGACCTAGCCCACACATGTCCCATGGTCCTATCTGGGGTTAGATAAGCTAATTCCTCTGTAACAGTCCAGGTAAACCGCCTGCCTGTCCTGAGAGAGGATCTCACTGTCATGTGGGCATCCCTAAGGCTTTTTTTTTTCCTGAATCAGGTTTTTAAGGAGTTTTTCCTTACCGAGAAGGAGGGTCTAAGGCAGGCATAACCAGTTTTATTTAGTCTGTTTAGGTTAGTTTAGCAATCAGGTATTGTTTAAACCTTCTGCTTTTGTATAACCAGCATGAAGCCCAATGAGGGAATCGTTTGTGATGTTGAACTATTTAAATAAAACTGAATTGTACTTCATGCTCATACGGTATGTGTATGTACATATAAAGAGCTGGTCAGACATGTACCTGGGCAGGAAGACAGTTTCCACCATAGAGAAGTCCTGCATGAGAACATCTCTGTCTGGTTTGGAGCTCAGGTTTCCCACGGCATAACCGATGCCCAGCTGGATGGCTCCTTTCAGGGCTGCTGCATTGGGCTATAAAATAGATTTGCTTATTGAGAAAAACTCTAAAAAAACGATCCTTACATTGCAGTTAGTGATTTTTTTATGAATAGCTCAAAAGGTTTTGGCCAAAGTCAGACACAAAGTGTGTTGCGTGGGCTCGACTTTCAGTAGATCTGCTTCTCCAGCGCAGTAATGGTTCAGTCCAGAGTTTAAACTGCTGCTGTGGAACGGTTGACGCGTCATGCAAATCAAACGCAGTTCCTTTCAGGACTAAACATTCTCAGCTTTGTCCATTGTTGCAAGTTCAAACAAGTATTTATTTATTTTTCACTGCCGATTCAAAACTTTCAGAGACTTTTTAGAGACTTTTACCCTTCACACTGGAAATTATTTTATATTTGCAAAAATATAAAACCTTCAAGATGGTTTGCATGGTTTTAAGTAGTTTTAACGTATCTTTATTCTAAAAAATGAGCACAGTTGAGAATTTTTTTGTCTCATTAGGATTTAGGATCTAGAAATGAGGAAGTTTGTGTTAAAATGGGTCCAAATACTTTAGCACCATATTTTTGATTTGAGATTCCAAAAAACTTGTGCCAATATTGTTTTTACATTTTGTTCACATTTTGTTCTAAAATATGTAATTTTAATGCACAAGTTCACTACCACTGTGATCCAAATTAACTATTATTAGGTACATAAATGCTCAAAAAATATAAACAATTTGCTTAGAATCAGTAAAAATACTAATTATTGGGCTGTATAAAATTTTTACAAAATGTTTTAGAAAAAAAAATCAGCTACTATCTGATACACACGCACCAGTTAGTAACCAGAAAAAATTTCAATTTTTAGGAAAAAAAATCTTTTTACTTTTTTTTTATTTCGATGTCCCTTAAGTTTAGGGGCTGTGTAATAACATTCAATTTGAAATAATTCTAAGTTTTGTACCTTATTTTTTTTCCTTTTTCTTGCTTTTGTGGAGTTCCTTGTTTCTATATTTTGATTTCTTGTAAAGTAAAAATAACTGCATGAACAGATCATTTTACTACTTTCTAGTTATTTTCTTCTTAATATTAGCGATCTTTTTCTGTTTTACAGCTATGTTTTTTTGCATTTTGCAGGCCAATGCACCCCGTCATTAAAGATATTTAATATACCTTAGTGACAGGACAAGCAATATATGTGATAAGAAAAATGATCTTTGAAAACAAGCTTCAATTGCTGTGCAGGCAGAAAAGCAGGTCACAGGCGTTCACAGGTTTCAGTCTCTTGCAGTTTTTAGTAAACTCAGGTCTTCACTTCACACGTTGACAGTGCAGCCTTTCAGTTTGACTGAATAAAAACTCTACATGTTGAGTGAGATTTATACAAGCATTTTGCTTGACAATTAAAACACGTTTCTCTATTTTTTTCATCATATTTCATGTTTCTTTGATTCTCACAACATATTGAAATATTTAAAGATTCTCATTTTTGCTTGTTTTATTATTAAAGAATGGTGTGTTGTATTAACAAACAACAACTTTAACCCCTTCGAGGCTTGTCTCACAGTTTGTAAAATTCTATGTAATCCACGAGTCCATTTAGCTTCACATTGAACAGAAAAACAATAAAGAATATTGCTTTCATTTTTTTATATAATTGAAAATAAATTCATGCAAAAAAGGCTTAATAATAATGAGCAGTATGATCCAGAAGTTTCTTTCTGTAACTCTTGGCCAAAAGCCAACAAAAGAAAAGCAAGAATCACACAACCTGTTAAAAATCTGGTAAAAAAAAACTGCAGCTAAAACAAAAATACAATAAAAGTTTTTAAGAGTAAAATCAAATTAAAGCCGACTTGGATTTCTAAGGAAAGCTTATATTGTGTGGAAATACTGGGCAGATCTTCTTTGACGTCAAAACAACCAAACTAAGAAAAATATAACTGGAGTTAGCTCCGCCCACCTGGTTGCACTGTGGTCAGATCTCTGTGCATTGACAGAAGGATTAATGTCTTTACAATGAAAGACAACGCTCACCTCAAATGCAGTTTATTAAAAGTAAAAATCAACAGATTTGATCGATATCAAAATGAGAATGACATCGTGGATTTTTAAAATGATTTTACTTTTTTGATACTATTTATTTGATTTTTTCACTCCACTTCATCATTTTTTGCTATTTCCTGTCTGTTAAAGTGATTTTATTAAAGATTACTTTCCTGAGCTGAGATTATTTTGAATGAATAAAATTGATTTGCAGATTAAAAATGAGAAACAAAAGCAAGATGTGAGTAAAAGAGACATTTTTGCTGCACGTTTAATTCTTCAGTCTTTAGGTTTAAATTTGAACGAATATTAATGAAACTAATTTAAGGAATTTGAAAGTATCAAATCTTTAAAAACCCAAAGAATGAAGCATGTCAGAGTCGGCCATTTCTGCATTGATGATCTGACCTTTCTCAGAGTGCCTGCTGCTTTGGGCCGCGTGGTTCCTTCTCCTTCACCGATGGAAGCGTCGTCGGACATCTTTTGGGCAGAGAGAACCTGAACAGAGGAAGTTCGGCTGTTCTTCCTCCTGAAACGACTTCCTTTTTCCCCTCAGTGGTGAATGGGAAAGCGCAGCAGGTGACCTTTGATCTGCTTCACTGAAACTGCATTTCCCAGGTGGGCCATTCCTGTGGATGAAAACAGAGATGAGACACATCGGGTGAATCTGATGGGGTCCTTCGGCGTGCACGGACAGCTCCAGCTAGATTCACCTGAGAGGTTTCTGTCTGGACCTGTACTCCTCCAGCTCGCCTGGTGTTTGTGGGCTTCCAGAACTTTTCCAAGAAGCCCGTGATCCTAATTAAGAAGGATTGTAGGAACCATTGCATCTCAAATCCCTCTTACACAACGAATGGATGTAAACCTAAGCCCCCCCAACCCCCCGAAGAGGAGATTCCTCAACTTCACTCCAAACAAGATTTATTTTTCATAATTTGATATTTTTATGAGCAGATTGGGTTCATATAAAAGCTTTCATCGATATAAAAGCAGAAGCTGTGACCCTCACATCTTATTTTCCATCAGAATAATGGAGCTGACCCAAATACGTCATCATACAAAATCCACCTCCTGTAAGCCCAGAAAGCTTTGGAGCTGCTTTCTCAACAACTTTTCAGGTGGCGTGTTGGGCCATGTGAGCCAACACTCACCTGATCATCATCGAGGGACATGTAACCCCCCCCCAGGTCAACGACAGCCGCGCTGCTCCACTAATATGCAAATCTGTGCTAGTCTTGACTAAATTAGTCAGAAACTGTCAAAAACCAAAACTTTACCTTTCATTTTTCAGTATTATGTTGTTGTATTTTCACTGCAGAAACAGGCTCCTCAGAAATAAGTTAAAAATTCTTACTCTATTGACAGATAAGGAAAAAAGAAAACAAGAAATCAAGAAGTAGAAGTCAATAAGTTAAATAAATAGGAAAAGAAAACTGTCTTACCAAAAAGTCTTATTTAAAGAAAACTATTCTAGTCTCTCTAAGACTTGTTTTCTTAAACAACGAGTGTATTTAGACAGGAATACTCTGTTAGTTTGGACCAAGTTTGCTTAATTTGATCCAAATTGAGTCCTGAACCTTATGTTTGGTCTGTATTCAGATTTACATCAAACAGACATTTTTGTTTTGAACTAATTATCTCTTCAGTCATTGGTCAGGAGATACGAGGGCGGGGCAAAGCTACGAGAGAAAGAATAATGGAATTCCTAGTCTTTGAAATCCTTATACGGACAGTTCACTTATTTTAAGCTTTGTATTTTGTGTAAAAATCGTCTGGATCAACGTCTGGATTTTACTTGACGGCTAAGAAGGTAAACCGATACACTGAGCTCAACTCACTTCGCTGTGTTATCAGCTGAAGGCCAATGGACCTGATAAAGTCTGCAGACACTGTAAACACGGTTCAAAGCTGTGAATCTGCAGCAAAGGAAGAATATTCGACCATTTCTTTTTATTGGATTCCTAAAGTGTGATTTATGTAAAAAAAAAAAAGTTTCTAAAGAAAATAATCTGCACATACTTGTGATTATTGATACTTGATTTATGTTCATCTCTTTTCTACTGAAAATACTTTAATAACTTTTCTAATAAAAATGATCTGTACATATTTTTTAATTTGTGGTACCTGATTTATTTTAATGTTTTTTCTATTGAAGAAAGAAAAAAAATCAGCATACATTCCCATTGAATCTTGCTTTACATTAATGACCAATTGAAAACAATCTGCATACATATATATTTTTGTTGATGTTTGACACTTGATTTATACTAATCATTTTTTTTAAATTAAAAAATAATCAGCTGTCTGAATTTTGATAATAGATCTGTATATGCAACAACAAAGTCTGAAGTTTTTCTGTGTTTGACATGTCTTTATGGATGTAAAATTCCGATAATTGTATTGCTAACTATTTTTAATCTAATCTTATCTAATCTAATCTAAGTGTCTTTGACATACAGATTGTTGATAAAACAGCGTGAGAAACAACGTGGATCACATAAAAAGTTGTTTTAATGAGCCTGCATTCATCTGAGCACATTTCAATGAGTTTCTGGCGATGTCTGAATTCCCACCCTAACCTCTAACTACTATATGGTACGGGACTATCTAGAACCCTGGATTTTAAAAGCAGTTCGGACACCATACTCACTACTTCTCTTTTATTTTTAAATACCAAACATTACGTTGATAATTTCACAACCTGAATGTCTAATCAATGCAAATATCATTTGTGACTCTAGTGTGCTCTGATAATGAAAATATGTTTGTTAAAAAAACTACATTTAAACACAATTTTTGAAAAAAGTGTTCAAACACAATGCATCGTTTAGTATCGATGTACTCTGGTTTTTGCAAAGACTTCTGGGAAATTTCTAGGGCACTCGATTTTGGTATTGCACAGTACATATTGGCATTATAGTGTTCTATTTATACTCTCTGTATCTCACTGTTGCACCACCACTCAGAAAGCATCCCATAATGCCTAGCTACGTTGACCATTTCGGTTCAGTTGTTTCTCTTTGAGCGTGGAGCTTATTCAGACTGAGGAAACTCCGTTTAAACAAACCAGAACCACCTGGAAAGATGGGTTTGAGAGCAGGTCCAGGACCCAGACCAACGTCTGATTGGGTGTTTCAGAATATTTTGTTATTTAAAAACTTTCTTTACAAATCACATATTTTGCAAGATTTTTTTTTTAAAGCAGGGTCTTTTTTCTTTCTTAAGATTGAGTTTTTGCATTGAGTCTTCAGGATGTGGTGCGATGTTCTGACTCATAACTGGGTAAAGGGGGGAGGGGGGTCGTGAAGACACATTTAAGACTTTTTTTTAAATTATTTAAATAGTTTTTAGATGCTCTGACTTTATCGTTTTCAGGATATGTTGTTGCAATCAGCACAGATGACAGAGCCCAATGGACGGTGAAGAGTCGGGTCATAGAAACAAACATAGACGGGACACAAGCTTTGCTTTTGCAGATAAACAACTATGTGAAATGAATCAGAAAGGATTTTCAAAACAAGAGAGTTGAACCAGTTTGTTTTTCCATTTCCTGCCACGTCTCCAAACTGCCATGTAACACTGAGCACGGATCATTTAAACGTCAAACTTCCTATAACCTTCTCAAACATTCCTCCACAGAATCATGCCAGTCCCTGAAAGCTGATCCTCCTCAAATAAAACTGAAAGTTTGAGGGATGCTTCTACTATTCATCTGTCACATGACTCATCAGCAAAGATCTTATCAGTAAAAGTGAAACCGTTGACAGCACATCAGCAAAAGCAGAAGAACTGATCGGAAAAACATGTTTGTGGCACCTGTCATAACCTCTGAAAAGACTAACGCAGCTCTGAGGCGTTCGTAGACATGTTTGACAAAACTCAGCATTCTATGACAATTTGTTTTCATTTAAAAAACATTCCCAGTAGTGTTTTTATTATGATTATGAAGTTTTTAACCAAAATCCCACAACTTAAAAGTCTTAAAAAGCCATGTTTCATGTTGATCTGAAGCCTCTGTTTCCAAAATCTCCTCTGAGGGGGTGTGGCTTCTAGAGCCGAGCTAAGTAGCTCCACCCCTGATCCCCACGTTTCTGATTATGATAGCTCTGTGTCTCTCTAGCGTAAATCTTCACCGCTGCTACATGAAAACATCCATCAATCTGGGTAATGTCCAGCCATATGGTTCTGATCCGGATGTCAGCTGGACGAGGAAGTGAAGATCTTCATGGACAGAACTTCCTCCAAAATCCTGATTCTTTCTCCTTCCAGTTCACCAAAGACTCTTTTAGCTAATTCTCCAATGTTTATTGACTGTGATCAATACATTCAATCATTGGTTTCTCAGAGTTCTTGATAAAATAATCAAAGCTAACATCAAAATGCTCTTTCATTGATTTACAATCCTTTCCAACTGCGGTCAAATGAGCCGCCGTTCACATTTCCGTGGTCACATCAAGAAGCTCCGTGGAGTCACAAGGAGATTTTCCGAGGGCCTCTGGTCACACACAAGATGGCGCCAAAATCAAGTTGTAGCCGGAAGAAAAAATCGTAACTTTAGCCGGTTGCATAGACGGAAATTTCCTAAACTTTAGAAACATTTTTCAAAATGATATTTTAAAATCTTTTCAGAACTATCAGCTTTTAAGCTTTTGAATGTAAATAAACTGTTTTTTTTTCTCCGTTTCAGAGAAAAAAATGGCGAAAAGGGTCGATGAATGAGAGAAGAAACTGGAAAAAAGGTCAAAAGCTTAAAACAGTATTTGTTTTGTAGGCGGCTCCAGCAGGGGAAGGGACTTTCAGCTAATAATTTTTGGGTGCCATATTTTTCTCTGTAGCCAGATTCTCTTGGATTTTCCAATGTTCTTAGCCCTGCTACCGGAAGTATTATATGAAACTCACACACACACAAAAAAAAGTCCAGTGACGACTGATTTGGCCACGAATTGATTCAATCAGAGCCTGTCTGTGACAGTTTGATTGACAGCGATTTAAAAGGAGAACTACTTGAAAATACAAAAACAAAATTATTTCTTATTACATTTGTTCTCCTTCATAAGAAAAATGCTACACAGACATGTTAAAAACTAAAAAAACATCTTCATCGGAGGGGGACCTTAACGTCGATTCTTCGAGGAGGATGATCCTCCACTTTTAAACTCCAAAAAATTAAACGGCAGAAAATCAAAGCTTTTGTATTTTTGGTTCCTTGATCATTTAAAGCTTAAAATTCCTTTAAGCACAAACGCTGCCGTAGATTTGAAGAGTTAAGATGGATGAAAGATAAGCTGAATCACATAAGTGAGAGCACTTCCAGTAATGTGGGGTCAGGGGGGAACCACAAGCTTATTTACCCATGCACTGCAGAAGGCTTCAACGCGAACATCACTCATTTATTTATTAATCATCTGCTTCCCATCAGTTCCTTTTTAAAAAAAAAAAAAACTATTAGACTTCTAAAACAAATAAAACATTTAGTTTAATGATGTTCCTCATTGTGACGCAGTGTTTACAGAATTAAAGCCTTCACTGAAGGTTTTACGGCTTGCTGCTGATAATCCAGTGCTAGCTAAGCTTAACCCTTTAACACCTGAGGCGCTGGTGACACCTAAACACTAAATCTTTAACATATCCTAAGTTTTTAGCTGTTAACATGATCATCCCACTAGATTTTGAAGGAGAAAAGCACTTTTCTCCTTCAAAATCTACTGGAATGATCATGTTTTCAGTTGAAAAATTACAGTGAATCAAAGAACATACAACCTCTTGACGCCTGTTCATGCAAACGTGCAATAAACCACTTCTGCTTCAAAATTAGCTTCATTTTGTATCTACTTAAGAGCAATAAAATAAGCATAAAAAGCTATTTGATGACTCAAATCATGTGGCAAAACACAAAAATAGATGGAAGCATAAAAAGTGAAGTCATCACCAGAAGTGTTGAGAGAGCCTGTGACCTAATCCAAACAGGTGGCTAAACATTTGAGCGTTTCCTGAGTATTCTGAACCATATTTAGAAGAACGTCAGAAGAGAAGCTCAGAGGCCTGCACTGTTGCTCAGAAAACTGCCCTGAAGCCAAAGTTCAGAGGAGTGTGTGCTCAGGTGAAGGCAGGTAAATATTTGATCCTGTGGCGTGGCACGCACTCCCAGCTCTTTTGCATGAATGTAAATAGCTCCTTTCAGGCCTGTACTGCAGAATTTTAGCATTCTATCCGTGATGGAGGGGAAGTTTAGTCCTGTTCCCCCTTTCTGACATGACACCAGCCTCTGGAGCAGACTTTGACCTCGCACTGTTGGACAGAAACGCTGAGCCAGCAGAACCAGATTGAAGGCTGGAGCCAGGACAAAAGATGGGAATCAGGCTTCTTACCTGGAGGAGCATTCTGGGTGGAAAACAGCTGCAGGTGAACCGAACGCAGAGCAAGAGTGATGAAGGCGGAGAGGCAAAGAGCTGTGGAGCATCCTCACCACTTCCTTCCTGTTTCTCTGCTCCGCTCTCTCCGCCTACCTGTTGTGTTTGCACGCAGCACTGACACAGTCCCTCCCCAAGTTTCTCTTTTGCATTTGAGAAACAAAGTTTATTACAGCCCTTCAAACAGCTGACATGGTTCTACTTTATGAGCCAAATCGGTGAAGGAGAGGCCTCTCACGGCCTAAAACAGGGGTGTCAAACTCAATCACACAAGGGGCTGAAATCCAAAACACACCTTAGGTCATTGACTGAACAGGATAAACATTTATTGAACACTCTAAAACTACATTTTTAGAACTGTAACTTTTTAACATATTTATGAACTGCTATAATGCTGGTGTGAATCCTGTAAGCTAAATTTGTCTGATGAAGATGCTACTGCTGATAGCTGAAGATGCTAAAGTTGATAGCCAGCTAAAATATTAGCCAAAATGCCAAATTAGAAAAAAAAAAATATTACGTTTATATTAGCTATTACTTTTCGTCTATTTTCAAAGCGTTCCCAGAAGTCTTTTAATTATGATGATGCTGTTTTTAGCTAAAATTTAAAAAAAAAATGTCTGCAGAGCATAAGGAGTTCTTTAGAAATTCACAGCTGAGTTGTTGACGTGGAACTAGGCCTCCACTGATATCCCATCATCTTTTTGTCATTTATACTCCTGCTAGCTTAAAGGCCCTCACAACTGCAAGCTAACATTACAAAAATGGTGAGCACTATCAGAGTACAGTTTTGATCCAGATTCCAGCTCACAAAGACGCTCATGAATCTATTTGTCTGCAAGTGGATGCATCAGAATGGAGCGGAGCAAGAAGTTTGCATCACAGAAAAGAGCTTTTTCAAACAGTTTTTCCCCTGCTCCTGATTCATTACAGTTTGAATAAAGAAATATTTAGAAATGCAGTTAATCTTAAATTATTTTATAAATGTCATCTACCGTGAGAAAAAAAACACAAGAACATTTATTGAAAAAGCACCAAAAACACAATGTATTCAGAGTGGGTCTTTAAGTTTTGTAGGATTCTGCTATCAAACCTGGTCTCCTGCATTTTGGGTCAAACACCATCAGTTCATGAAAAGAACATAAGCATCTGCAGGTATTGGAGCAGCATTTTTACTTATTGAATTATTTAATTCTCTGGGAGCCTCTTATTTATATGTTTTTTTTCTTTCTGAAGAGTGGGTTTCTGTTAAGTACTTATTTGCACCCTAGCAAAAGTAGTACACTTAATGTTAATGTAATAAACTTAAGTATAAGTGTAGCAACTATATTAAAGTCTATATAGAAAGAAGTATAATAACTAAATACGTTTTAAGACTAATTTGGAATATTTTAAATATAGAATAGATAGAAAGTATATAAAAGTAAACTTTAAGTATACTGCCATACTTTTTGTATTGACTAAATAAACTTGTAGTACACTTAGAGACTGTTTTTGCTAAGGGACAGGTTGTGTACTTATATAAACTTTTTGTGTATTTGAAACTTTATTTTGATTATTTATTGAAGCAGCATTTCATTAAAAAGATATAAAGTTTCTGTTTTAAAACTACTACTGATGGATAGATGAATGAATGAATAAATATGATACAAAAGATTTGATGGACAGATGGGAATTTGATCAGGAAAGCCGGAAGGAAATCTAAAAAAAACACATAGACCAACTTTTAAAAAATATATTTAAAAGAACAAAAAAAGAAAGACAGAAACTCAGTTTGTTCTGTGAAAAAAATCCAAACATGCAGTGAAACCAAAGCAGCTTTAAGCAACGTGCTTCAGACATGCTCCATTTCCAGATCTGTGAGAACAAAAGAGATTATCAAACTCTGTGTTAGCCTGAGGCCCAGAAAAAGCTGGGTGAGTGAACAAACTGCTCAGAGCTCAAAATCTGCAGCATTCAACACTCAAAGCAACACTTTACTCCCACAGGTACACCTTCCTGCCAGTGGAGGGTGCTGCAACCCCCCCAGCACTGATGCTTTCAGCATCTTCGACCCACTTTGTTGGGTTTTTGTCTCGAAAACAGTTTTGTTTCTTGTGAGAAAAAAAGTTTTGTGTCCCTGATTCTTCTTTTGAATCAGTCTGAAACTGAAAATGAGCACCAGTGGGAGGTGTGGACACCCCCAGGACTTAAGTAGAGAAATGTGCTTTTGGTATCATTTTCTTCAACATTTTTTATAAATCAGTTAAATGAAGCTGCTAACTTCAACTGAGCAATAACAAAAAGAAACGAGTTTACTTAATCCTCGATGGACAGCGGGGTCAAAACCACTCACTGCTCTCTTCAGGATTTAACCGACATGTGTGTCATAAATGAAAAAGATTTCACTCTTCTGTATTTGGACAGGATGAACCACAGCTTCTTATGAAAAGTCCTTCATGATCCAGGATCCTACTTCCTTTGCCAGTTCAGCTTATTCAGAAATAAAACCTTCAACATGCTCAGAAGGAAGATAAAACAGAATGAGAGACAACAGGATCTCATCACTCAACTTCATCCATCTTCAGTACCTGCTAGTTCCTAGCCATGGTTGCTGGAGCCTATACCAGCTACAGTTGGACGATGGCAGGCTACACTCTGAACAGGTTGCCAATCCACCAAAGGGCCACACACAGTCATACCAAAGAAAAAAATCTATTGAATTACCAATATGAAGCTTGTTTTCGGATTGTGGGAAGAAGCCGGAGCGCCTGGAGAAATCCCACAAATTCACAAGGGGAACACGCAAACTTCACAAAAAAAGGGTCCCAACTGGGATTTAAACCAGGGCATTCCGACTGTGAGTTGAGGGTGTGACACCACTGTGCAGCTCCAATACCCAACACACAAAGAAAAAAATAAAAAGCAAGTAATTTTACTGACCTTGAATACCGTCACTTTTTACTGAATATTCCCACCAGGGTCTGTCATAATACCACAAACTTGACAAAGTGCTTTTTTTCCCAAGAGAAATATTGTACTGGATTATTTTTGACTTGTTAACCCTTTAACAACGGAGCGCCGGTGTTCATGTTCTTTGATTTACTGTAACTTTTTAACCGTTAACACGATAACTCCAGTAGATTCTGAAGGAGAAAAGCGGCTCACCGAACACCCAATTGCAGAGCCCTGGATAGATTACGGAGAATTTAAAAATGTAAAGTTCTCCTTCAAACTGACGTTTTTGATTTAGTGGATCAGTCAGTTTAATGAAAGGAAGGAAGGAGTAACTGTGACACCTGCTGGCTCTCTGCTGAACAACCTTCAAGACCAGGGGTCTGAAACCTGAGGCTCTGGAGCCACATGCCTCCTTTTCCCCTCCATTGTGGCTCGCTGGGTTTTAAGAAAAATGCAAACAATTTGAATAAATCATGGTTTCATATTTTGGTTCATTTACTTTAATTAACAAATGACAGTATGTTATCTATGCATAGATTTTTTTACAAAATTGAACAAAATTATGGTAAAAGGTTTATTATTAGAATGACATCTTACTGCATTTACTCTAAAAACTATTTGTATTCTACACCAAAGTTGTTGTGTTTATAATCAATAGTAAGAGGAAAAGATAAATGAACACCAAATTCAGTATGTTAGAAAAGACCTTTTTGCATTTTTGGCTCAAATAAATCTGCTGCAGCTGGAGGATCTGATCAAACACAGGATACATTTTATTTTGAAAGGAACTTGTATGAGCTGCTTTCAAGAAAAAGAAAAACTAAGCTAAGAAAAACTCAATTGTAAAGATTATTTTAAAGCTATATTTGATAAATGAATGGCTTAATGGCCACAAAAAACAAACAGTGTCAGTGTATTTTTCTAACTTTGAGGTGGGGAATGGCAGCTGTTGTTGGATTTTAGGCCATAAAAAACTGGATCATATGGTCCTTTTGGCAGTAAAGCCCAGCCAGCAAGGCCAAGCAGCCAGCCTCCCAGTGGGCCGCAGAGCTTGTTAGATCGCTACGGTGGAGCATGCTAACTCAATACAACGGAGCTTGCTAGCTCGATACAGCGGAGCTCGCTAGCTTAGTACAGTGCAGCTTGCTAACTTGTTATGGCGAAGCTTGCAAGCTCAATAAAGCCGAGCTTGTTAGCTTAGTACAGTGGAGCTCGCTAACTTGATATAGTGGAACCTGCTAGCTCGATACAGCGGAGTTCACTAGCTTAGTATAGTGGAGCTTTCTAACTTGACACAGCGGAGCTTGCTACAGTGGAGCTCAGTAGCTCGCTACAGTGAAACTTGCTAGCTCAATAAAGATGAGCTCGCTAGCTTTGTACTGCCGAGCTCGCTAGCTTAGTATAGTGGAGCTCACTAGCTCGATACAGGGGAGCACGCTAGCTCGATACAGCGAAGCTCACTAGCTCAGTATAGTGGAGCTTTCTAGCTTGATACAGCGGAGCTCACTAGCTTGATATAGCGGAGCTCGCTAGCTTGATACAGCAGAGCTTGCTACAGTGGAGCTCAGTAGCTCGCTACAGTGTAGCTTGCTAGCTCAATAAAGCCGAGCTTGCTAGCTTTGTACAGTGGATCTCGCTAGCTCGATACAGCCGAGCATGCTAGCTTAGTACAGCGGAGCTTGCTAACTCAATACAGTGGAGCTGGCTACAGTGGAGCTCGCTAGCTCTATATAATGGAGCTGGCAACAGCAGAGTTTGCTAGCTTGATACAGCGATGCTCGCAAGCATGCTACGCCATTCAACGGGAGGCTGGCTAGCATAGCGGGCCAACCGACTGAGTGCCCACTTAAGCCAATGTGGGCAAACACAGGTGGATCCACCATAGAAACTGTGGACAAACCCAACCGGGGAACACATTTTCTGCCCACTTTTGAACCATATGGGGCCCACTTTATGAAGTTGCAAACTCCTGTTTTAAACTTTTGAGCAGGTGAAACAGTCATCATTACTCTTTCTATTGCAAAAAAAGGTCAAAGAAAATATATAAATGCTAAATTGGGAAGAATCTCATCAAAAAAAAGGTCAGTTAGACATTTGATGATATGAGGAGCAAATAGTTTCCTAGCAGAAGGATAAATACTCTCCTTCCCTACCATCTATGGCTAATCAAAGATGAAAAAATAAAAGATAATTATTAACTACAGAGAAACAAGTTTGGATAGAATGTCAGCTTTTTTCTTTCTCACAAAATTCAGACATTCATCAATAAAAATCTATATTTAATAGTGTCATGCAGTATTAAAGCAAATGAAATTTAAATTTCACTTATGTTGCTTTGTCTGGGAACACCAGACCAGTGAGGTCTGATCCAAACTCAGCTCCAAAGAATGACTTCCTACAGTCACTCTGAGGCTGAAAGAACAGCTTTGTGTCAGAAAGGACAGGCCAACAAGCTGCTCTTTGAATTGTTGTGGGGTTGGGGCCAAGCGAACGCACAAACGACACAACGTCAACTCATAAAGACTGATTTATTAAAGCAGGGAGAGAAGTCAGCCTGGACCTTCCTCACACAAGCACACAGGAAGCAGCTGAAAGTAACGGCAGAGCACCTCACTGCACGTTGATGTGCTTCAGTTTGTCCGCTAAAATGAGTGAAACATTTCAGAAGGATTGAGAAAAGACGATACTGATGCAGGTAAGTAGACTTTTATTGTGTTACGCTTTACCTTTTACGTGTCTAGTCTGAATAACAGGAGTACATTTATGTTAGAAATGAAAATGTTATTCTGTCCTGTTATGGATAAATATGTTATTATGATATAATTTTAACATGAAAAAGCCTCTTTATAAACATACAGTATGTTGTACTATTTATAATGAATAACTGGTTTAGGTGCACACTGTAATATTATCCCTGACAGCAAGTACTATTGGATATTTCTATAAGATTCTACCATTTTGACAGTAAATACATTCACAACACAGTCTACTGCAAAGCAGCAAAATAAACTTTAGTAGAAGCATGTTTCTGATGTCTAAAACTCTTCCTAAGGACTGTCATCTGGAGGTCTTGGCTGAATGTTTACTGCATGAGAGCCATACATGCAATGCTGAGAAATCTTTATTTTTGAATGTAATAGAACATTTTTTGAATAACTGTTTCAATTTTTTTTATTATTTTTTCCAATGGTCATTTTTTAGTCCTTTGTTTTCCGATGACTTTTGTTTCAAACCTGCTTCAGATTTCATTTTGTCACTATTTGTTTGTAGTATTAGTAAGTAAAAATGAATATTATTGGGCTAAATCCATTAATTGTTGTCTTTGTTTATTTGCTGAATGTTTTTGACTGTCTATGCACAGTTGTTCTGTATCGCCTGCAGTAGGACTCAGAGGGCTCTGGGGGTCACGGGGAGGTGAACAGCTGATGGGGTCACATGCTCAGATCATGCCTGGTATGCCATGCATCCATAGATCAAATGAGTAAAAAGTGAAACCCCAGCAGGTGTGACCCCGTGTGTTATAACTGTGTGATTCACGTTAAGAGAGCTCGAGTGAACGCAGATCAGGCGTTCAGTTTGAACCCGAGCACATATTGTTTTCACGTTTCCAATGTGTAAGAAGAACTCAGTGAGCTATGGCTGATGGGAAGTGTAGGAAAGATGTAAGACAGGTGTTGATTCTGAAGCTAATGAATGAGGCTCGTACTATCCGTCTGTCTGTCCATCCGTCCGTCCATCCATCCGTCCATCCATCTATCCATCCATCTGTCTGTCCATCCATCCCTCCATCCATCCGACCGTCCGTCAATCAATCCATCCATCCATCCATCCATCCATCCATCCATCCATCAGTCTATCCTTCTGTCCATCCATCCGTCCATCCATCTGTCTATCCATCCATCCATCTGTCTATCCATCCATCCATCTGTCTATCCATCCATCCATCCATCCATCCATCCATCCATCTGTCTATCCATCCATCCATCCATCTGTCTATTCATACATCTGTCCATCCATCTGTCTGTCCATCCATCCCTCCATCCATCCCTCCATCCATCTGTCTATCCATCTGTCTGTCCAACCATCCCTCCATCCATCCATCTGTCTATCCATCCATCCATCTGTCTATCCATCCATCCATCTGTCTATTCATACATCTGTCCATCCATCCATCCATCCATCCATCTGTCCATCCATCCATCTGTCTATTCATACATCTATCCATCCATCCAACCATCTATCCGTCCGTCCGTCTGTCTGTCCGTCTATCCGTTTATTTCAGGTTTATGTTTTCAGAGCTATATTACTGTGTAATAGATTCTGTTAGAATTTGATCCCAACAACAGCTTTTTAGATTTTATTTTTTTAGTTTTTATTTTGAAATAATGTCTTGATGTTTCCCGTTTGTTTGGGTTGATGACTTTTTTGATGTGGGGGTGTTTATATAAATATGGCAATTACTCTCAGCTGAGACTATGGTTAATAGTGGAGTCAGAAAGAAAAAGGAATCGTTTGAGAGAGTGATTTCATGAAAAATTTGTGTTTTTTTTTACTCAGCAGTCTAGGTATCACGCAGCACTGTTGCAAAATTACCAAACCTCCCAACAGATTCCTAAAAAGTCCCAAGAGTCTCAGATGCCTCTGTTTGCTGGACCTGGCCCTGATCATCATTAGTCCTTAACAGAGGGCATGCTGTCACTCTGTTTCACATGCACACTTCCTTGGGGCTCTGCAGCCGCTGGTCCAGGTGCAGGAGTTAATGAGTGAAATTCCCAAAGTGAAGTCTAGCATGGGAGAGGGGCATGGGGGCGGGAGAGTAGCAGGTGACTTCGCAGGGGTGGACCCAGCTGTGGTATCTGGCAGGATGACTTGGACAGATGCTAAACGGAATTCATTTTACCTGGGATTGTGATACTGCTGCCGTCTTCTTCAAACTTCTACCTGCTGTGGCTCAGTCTGAGATGGAGAAGCTGGATCAGGCTGCAAGAACAGCATCTTCAGAAGGTTTGTGCCCGTTCTGGTCAGGTGTAGAACTTAGTCAACTTCTGAACAGAGTCCAACAAGCGTGTTCACAGTGGCTAAGTTCTTCTCTCGAGCAGACATGAGGAAACCGGAGGACAACTTCTACACATCTGTGAAGTTTTCCCACCTCGTCTGGACTTAACCTCCAAGTTAATTTCATGGAGAGTACAGGATGTTGCTGTTTTAGAGTCTCCCTGCATGAGGTTTTTACATGTCTGAGGAGCAGAACTTTCTGACAGGACCACACTTTTCATTTTAAATGATGACAAATAAATCTGTAGGGGGAAGAGAACCTCTGCTTTGAAAGAGAGGACTTCTTTTTCGGTTTGAACTTTTCCACAACTACAATCTTTTTTTTCTCTCTTGTTTTGACTGGTGTATTAAATCAAATGTTTTACTATCATAAATATTTGTGTTTTTTGGGTCCATGACCGATTGGATGTGGTAAAGAATCATTTGCAGATTTTGTTTATTTGTCCTGCAGACCATGTTAGCACATTCCAAATGATTATACAAATGATATTTTTCTATGATTTTTCTAAATCCTCAACGCAAATGACAGTCAGCATAATTTTTGAAGTCACTAACCATTAGAGCATGTGTCAAAGTCAAGGCCCGGGGGCCGGATCCGGCCCTCTAGGTAATTCTATCCAGTACTCCATGATAATTTTATTTTATTGTTATTAATAATATTTCTGCCTTTTTATTATTCAAAACTATGTTAAAAAGTTACGGTTTTAAAAATGGGCATTAAGCTAGCTTTGTGGACTATTTTGGCCTTTTTTAGGCTATTTAGAAGTTTAACAAATGAAACAGCTACATTCTAGCTGTTTTCGTTAACCTACATTTTTTTTTCTTTTTTAGTTTTCTTAGGCTAATTTTGCATTTAGCTAATATTTTAGCTAGCTGTCAGCTACAGCGTTTTCCACTATCAGCTTCAGTGATTTCAGCTATCAATTTCAGCATCTTCAGCTATCAGCACTAGAATCTTCAGTGGCTAAATTCATCTTACATCATTCACACTAGCATTATCGTAGGTAATGACATATATCTAGTTTATAATTATGTTAAGAAGTTACAGTTTTAAAGTTTTAAAAATATAGTTTTAGTGTGTTCAATAAATGTTTATCATGGTCGGCCCGTGACCTAAGGTGTGTTTTGGATTTTGGCACCTTGTGTGATTAAGTTTGACACTCCTTCATTTGAGTATATACTGTATTTAACATCCTTGAACAAACCACCAAAAGAAAACAATATTTTTTCCAAAATAAAAACCTTCAAATGTTCCACATTACTAAACACAACAGAATTCCACAACATTTGATAGATTCTAAAGAACTGAATATGATAATCTGTTGAATTTGCTGCATTAGAAGGTCATATTTACTGAAATCAAAAGCTATTCCAAACAAAAACATCTTCTTAGATGAAGTTACATTTGAACACAGCACCATTACTTTATAACAGCTTCACAATTCTTGCATCCATTAAACTTTTTGGAGAGTTTCTGCTTGAATTTCTTTACAGGATGTCAGAGTAACCTCTCAGAGCTGCTGTTTAGAAGAGAATTGCCTCCACCCTCACATATATTTAAGGATGCTCCAAAGGTTGGAGACCACACCATTCTTGGATTAATGTGAAACAACAAGTCCTAAAACTGCACACAGAGAAACAGAAGTACCGCTGAAAGCTGCCATCACTCAGACCCAGCTCCTGCAGTAAATGGTGAACCTCACCGTACTGGAAGAGTCTCTGAATGATCTCTTGATAACATGGAGACGTGATTACCGATTGTTTTTTAGAACTCTTCGAAATAAAAAAAAAAAGATTTCTTAAGAACATCCATGTCTTCTAAACGTTGTAAATGAGATATACAGTCAATGTTTCCATGCAGCGATCAGGGTAAAAACCTCTGACGGTTGCTCCTCCCACACGCGACTGGAGGGTCCAGTTTGAGAAACACATTTTTGGACAGGCAGTGAATGTAACACACACTTAAAGAGAGCTGGGGGATGTGAAGCTGACACTGGTGTCCAACTTGATGCCTCAAGGGCTGGAGTACTCCTAGTTTTTCAACTAATTTACTACAGTACAATGATGTCCCTCGAGCCTGAGGTCCCACACAGCTGTCTTGGATGAACAAGGGTGAGATTCAATGAGTATGCTGAATAATGTTTTTTTACCGGGGTAAAAGTCCTTTTGCTGTCGGACACTGGAATCCAACCCAGTGAGCTCAGAATTCTGTGAGGAACCATGAGGTGAAGATCCCACCAGAGCTGATGGTCATAGCTGAGGTGATGATGCTTTCCAAGGCAAGGCTGTTGGGGGATGGGGTGGGGGGAGGGCATGTGTAAGTTAGAGCTAACTCTGAAAAATGTAATTTTACCGGTTTATTTTACAAGCTGTAAGCCAGAAAGACTGGTGGTTTGTGAAACAGGAAAAAAAATAGCATTTTTGAAAACAGGTGGTTAAAGCCTTTCAAAGAGCGTGGAGCATGTGACCCACCTCCTGGGCCTTCTGAGCTGACAGCAGTGTCATCAAACACACTGGCTCAGCTCAGCAGGAACAGGAGTTCAGTCAACAAGCAACTTTTTCACTCAGCAACAAAAGCTGCGGTGACGTCTTTCATTTGTAACTTTCTGCTGTTATTAAGACTTCTGTGTTCTTTGCACACGACCCTTCTGCGCTCGACGTAAAAGCGCTGGGTCGTTTCCAGTTGGGAGTTACCGGGGAGGCAAGGGGAGCAGCTAACCCCCCCTTCCCAAGCAACACGCTTTGCTCCCTAAATTTTTTGTGACAATATTAGTATCATTACAGACAAAGGTTAAAACATCCTCAATACAAGCTTCCTCCATGTCTCCTCCTGCCAGGTGTGGTATTTTTGGGCATCTGGGATCTGCCGTTTTGGGGAGGGGTACTGTTAGGATTGTGGACTTTGATTTAGTTTTTGTCAGTTATGTTGTGGGTTTTAGTCATGTTCAGTGTCTGGTTTTTAGTTGTTTCTTGTTAGGTCATCTGTTCTGTTCTGCTATGTCACCATTTTTGTGTCTCCATGGGTTTTTGGTTACGTTTTGGTTACTTTGTTAAATGCTTTAAGTTCCTGTCACCAAGCCTGGTCTCCTGCATTTGGGTTCTTCCACCACCACTACCTGACAAATAGCATCTTAGCTAGGAACTTCTGTTTTGATATTAATAACAAAACTGTTTGAAAAGTGTTTTTTGTTATCCTTTCATTTGTCATGGCCTTCCACTGTGCTGCTCTCACTTGTCACTCATCCATAGTCTTCTGCCCCTCCCCTAAATAACACAAAATAACATTCTATGTATCATCCTTCTTAGCTAACAAGATAAAAATATATTTACCATATTTTGTTTTAATGTATTTTATTTTATACTATATAAATATTTCATTTTATTTCTTGTCTGACCTGTTGGTCTAATCTAATCACACGGCAGCAGAGTTTTTCTTAGTTTTTGTCTTTGTAACTTTCAGTGTCAGGTAAAATCTGTCTGACAGTCGGACTTCATCAGCTGAGAGTGGGACAAGTAACTTTTAAAACAGTTCAAAGAACTCTTGAATATGTTTGAAAAGCCTATATTAGCCAAAGCAGCTAGTGTGTAAATATTAGCCTATCTCCAAAGAAGCCTGAAAAACTTGAAAAAAAGCCTAAATTAACCAAAACAACGAGCACGTGTCTGAAATATTAGCTAAAAACACCAAATACATGATCGTCATTGAAGTGGATTTGTGATTGCTTCATGTTGAAAGCCATTTCAGAGCTTATGTCGCCCCCTTGTGGTTACCTGTTGAAAACAAATGCATCCTTAATGTGGATAGAAGCTGATAGCTCTTATTGTCATTAAAAATATCGTTTTTTTTATTTTTAATAGCAATCAAGAGTTTTTATTTAAACTACATTTTACACTCTAGTGAGTTCT
This sequence comes from Oryzias melastigma, assembly GCF_002922805.2. Lineage (NCBI taxonomy): Eukaryota > Metazoa > Chordata > Actinopteri > Beloniformes > Adrianichthyidae > Oryzias > Oryzias melastigma. The sequence goes on along the minus strand of NC_050523.1, from coordinate 22,348,110 downwards.
CATGATCTAAAAGTATTTCATTGACTACATCTGAATACTGATGTTATGATCCTAAAAGTGGAGCAGATCTTTATTCTGTATCAGCTCAGTCCTTATTGCTCATGTTGAACAGGAATGTTTGCGGTTTATGACTCAATAAAAATTGTTGATTTACAGTCAGTGCCATAAAAAAAATACTTTATTATTTTACAAGAGATGGATTTCATCTAAAGAAACCAAAAGCTTGTGATAAACTTTAGTTCATGAAGTGACTTATAGACTCCAGAGTGGCATTTTTGGGAAATCTCTCACTTTATGTCTTTTAGAGACTCTGATGCACCCATAGACAGTCTAATATAAAACTGGACATCCCGAGCCATGGTCCCCCATTGGAAATGCATTACCTCCACTCCTCCCGAAAGTAGGCCGCCGCTTTCACCGTCACTTCCTGATATGTCTATCGCCATATTGCAAACATCTGCAACCCATTGCCAGCGATTGGTCTAGTTGCTGTGAGTCATAGCTGAGAATTGTCCAAGTCATTTGAACACTCATTTTATATTTATTTACATGTATTCTTTTTTGTCTAGCTAAAAGGGAGCATTTGGGTGACGCGAGCTGCAGCTTGTCCATTTACAGTCTGATCAGATGCACGTGAGAAGCCCGTTCAGCGGTA
>NC_050523.1:22329531-22347037 GCF_002922805.2 Oryzias melastigma | reverse complement strand
GCTTATAAATTATAAGTTGCATATATGCGCATAAAACCACCAACCAAAGTTTCATCTTCGCCGCACTTTTCCAGCTTCAGCCTGAATTTGATGCAGCCGTCTGAGGAGCGCGAGAGAAACATTAAAGGACCTGATGGTATTTTCGAACAGAAAAAAAGATCCAGCTGTTCACTTGTTAGGATGGTTATTTATTTTAAATACCGCTGAACGCGCTTCTCACGTGCATCTGATCAGACTGTAACATGGCAGCGCATGTGAAGTAACGCTGCGGTGCGCACGAGGGGGGCACGCGCCGTTCTGCAGCGGCGTCACCCAAATGCTCCTTTTATCTCGACAAAAAGGAATAAATGTAAGTAAATCCCAAAGGACCGCTGACAGAATCAAATGTTGGAATGATCTCCCTCAAAGGCTTCAACAATGACTTGTACAATTTCCCTGAGCCGCCATTATTAAAGTAGAAGCTGTTTACATCTGCGGTCTCGTGGTAGAGGCGTGGAAATACTTGGTTTATTTAAAATAAACCAAGTATCAATCATCAACAAAATATATAAATATATGCAGATTATTTTCTATTAGAAGAGACAATGTTAAGTGAGTATCAAACATCATAAAAATGAATGCAGATTTTTTTTTTTAATAGAAAAATCATTAACATAAATCAACCATCATAAATGGAAAACATGTACAGATCACTTTGATTATAAAAGTCAATAAAATAGACCAAGTATAAAAAAATCTTAAATTTGTGCAGATTATTTAAAATAAAGAATGTCATTAACATGAATAAATAATCACAAAACAATGGGGATGGAAAGTTTGGCACTCCTGGTCAAATGTTATATTATTGTGGCATACTGGTTGTATGGAATAAACATTTAGGCCTTTTCATGTTCTTTATAAAGGCTTGACAACCATTCCTGTAAAGGATGTTTGTTTTACTCTAAAACAGCTCTCTGGCTCGATTCATTAAGACCACTCCCTGAAGTCTCGTGAAAAATGTTTGGGAGTGGAAGACTCTCGGATGTGTTCTGTGCACACTTCTCAATGGAAATTTTCCAAATGAAGCATTTCCCAAACTCACATTTTCAAATTATATTAAATCATTGACCTGGACATTTTCATTGACTGTCAGCATATTTTTTGATATAAGCGTGTTTGGTTATGTTTAAATATTTGTTTTTCTTGGGTTTCTGTTCAGGCTGGCTGTGACTCCGCCCATTCTCCTGCAGGTCCTGTTGAGCAAACTGTCTGCACTTTGCTCATTATTATCTCTAGTGTCGGCTTGTCTTGTGTTCTTCTGACATCTGACCCCGTTTCTATGGACTTTTGAGTTCATTAGTTTGTTGTCTTTTGCTTTTCTTACTGTGTCTGGTGAATTCATTGCTAATGAATTCTCAGAACTCTGTTACATATTTTCTGTTGCATGCTTTTCTGATTGTAACATTACGAATGTTCCATATTTTTTTTCTTAAAAACCGTTTCCAGTTGTGTTTTAATTATGATTATGATGTTTTTTCTTTGTTTGTTTTTTTTACCAAAATGCTACAACCTAAATGTCTTAAAAAGCCATTTTTCATAATGAATTGATGCCTCTGTTTCCAAAATCTCCTCTGAGGGGGCGTGGCTTTTGGAGATGAGCTGAGTAGCCCCGCCTCTGATCCTCCCCTCTTTGATTATGATAGCTCTGTGTCTCGCTAGCGTAAATCTTCACTGCTGCTACATAAAAACATCCATCAATCTGGGTAATGTCCAGCCGTATGGTTCTGATCCGGATGTCAGCTGGACGAGGAAGTGAAGATCTTCATGGACAGAACTTCCTCCAAAATCCTGATTCTTTCTCCTTCCAGTTCACCAAAGACTCTTTTAGCTAATTCTCCAATGTTTATTGACTGTGATCAATACATTCAATCATTGGTTTCTCAGAGTTCTTGATAAAATAATCAAAGCTAACATCAAAATGCTCTTTCATTGATTTACAATCCTTTCCAACTGCGGTCAAATGAGCCGCCGTTCACATTTCCGTGGTCACATCAAGAAGCTCCGTGGAGTCTGGTGGAGATTTTCCAGCGTTCTCAGTCCTGCTACCGTAAGTATTGGATGAAACTCACACCAAAAATCCAGTGATGCTGATTTGACCACAGAAATGTGAACGGCGGCTCATTTGACTGCAGTCAATGTGAAGATACCATCTTCTCTTCTCCAGAACCTGAACTAGACACTAGGAACAGATGAGGGTTTAGTGCATGTGCAGCAGAGCTGTTGATGGAAAGAAGATCATTCATTCAGACAGAGTCTGACTGACAGATATTTAAAAGGAGAAATACTCGGAAATACAAAAACAAAGCAATCTCTTAATACATTTGTTCTCTTTCAGAAGAAAAATGCTACACATACATGTTAAAAACTACAAAAACAGGATTTTCATTGAAGGGAGACCCTTAAGGAGATGATGGTTGAAATAGTTTGACAGTCAAAAAAGTTAAAATTTCAAAAAAATTCTAAGGTTCAAACATCCAAATAGGATAATCACAAATAAAAAATGAAGTAAAACTTAAACAGATCAATTGCTGGTTTTCCATTGACTATGAAATGGCACAGATTGGATTGAGGACCTTCATAGAAACAAACACAACAGTGTGAATCTGGCATTCACACAAAAACATTCAGTCTTTTGATTACTGGCCAATTTATTGTCACAAACTGAATCTGCGTCCTAAATGACGGATTTGCAGTTGAAGAATAAATAAGCGTTGTGTTGGAGGAACCATCAAGTAAGGGTCTTTGTAGTTTAAAAGTGCTTTACAGATAAAAGTGGATTGCTTGTTCTGACCAATTCTCCCTGATTTTTGCAGGTTTTTTTGTCTGGTTCCACAAAAACAGTAAGTTTCAAGTATAACCTTCTTACCAAGCTTTTTTTTCTTGGGTTACTATCAATAAAATGGTTTAGAATGTTTCATTTTACCGTAAATGTTTAAAATAGAAAGCTCTAGAACACCCTGAACACAGCTCTAGGCTGTATGTCTGATTCCTCTGAAGATGATTGTTGTCTCACTGCTCCAGCTGGGCCACCACCAAGCGCAGTTTATCCATGAGCACTGCAGGAAACAGGAACGAGTCATCACAGGTCAATTGTGTCCTCGGTACATTCCTATAATGTCTGGTAAGAAAAGTGTCAGTTACCCCCAGCTGATGGTCGGTCAAAGCTGTTGTAAGCCCGGCAGGCGTTGATTATCTGCCGTAGATTTTCAGGGCAATCAGGTGGAAGTGGTTCTTGATATTTTTCTTTCCACACTTTTTCATAAATGAGGCCTCCTTCTAAACCTGAAAGACCCAGAAAAACAACATCAGGTCTATGAAGTTTATAAAGCAACCGTTCACAATTGAAGTTATAATGGGTAGAACAGAGTGTAGAGGTGTACAGTAAGCCTTCTGCGCCCGTATTAGTAGTTATGACATACAGGTGATGCTGCGACTTAGGCGGTGCTACTTGAGCATTGCATCACGGTGGATCCAGAGTTAAAAAATCTGAACTTTGTCAGCCAACCAGAGACTTAGCTTTGACCCGTGATGTGTTGATGAGGAAATCAGAGGGTGGAGTCTAAAACCAACATGGAGGAGAAGATGGTTGTGTCAGGAGTCAGGTTGACTCCCCCTCTGGTCACTGGCGGGAGCAGTCTCCAGAGTATAAACTCACCTGACTCTAATCTGACAATCAGCCACCCGCTTTTTAAGCAGCACGCAGAGCCTCACTCAGTGTGAAGTATTGTTTTGTGCTATCTTCCCTGCAATACCGAGCGTTTCTATCTGGACCTGATGTTCTGGTTCTGACCATGCCTCATCCGTTTGCCTGCTGGCTGCCCTGACCCTCGCCTGGATCCTGACAACTCTTGTCTCCTCTTGGATGACCCCATGCTCATGATTTACCTCTGCCTGTCTGACCCTGATTTAGCTTTGTGGACTTTGAGCTGTGCTTAGTTCCTGTCTGTCTTTCTTTCATCGAGACGAGATCATCTACTTTTACTCTTGTCTTTATTTTCAGTGACTCTCTGTAAATGCTGCATGCATGGGGTGAGCATATGAAATGCAAATGCCCATAGGACAGGAGTGTCAAACTCAATCGCACAGGGGGCCAAAATCCAAAACACACCTTAGGTCGTGGGCCGAGCAGGATAAACATTTTTGAACACTCTAAAAGCTGAAATATTAGCTAAATACAGAATCAGCCTGAAAAACTAAAAAAACAAAAAAAAAAACAAGAAAAAAAACAAAAAAACCCCAAAAAACAGCTAGCATGTTGCCAAAATATTAGCTAAACTCCAAAATAGCCTAAAAAATCTCAGTAAATGCCAAAATAGTCCAAAAAGCTAACAGAATGCCAATTTTTAAAACCACAACTTTTTAACATAATTATGAATAATAAAAAGGCAGGAATATTATTTCAGAATAAATCAACTTAAACTCTGCTCCAGACCCTCTCCCTTCATACCTGAACAAGTCATGAGTGTGGGTGTACTGACAGTCATTGTTTCAGGCCTGAGGAGGACACTGGTTATTGTGTGTTTTATCATTTTAAACTTTAACGTTTTCAAGAACACTCACCATCAAATGGTTTCCTGCTTGTTGCAATTTCCCACAGAACAATCCCAACACTGAAGGAAAAGTCAGAGAGAAAAAGTGTTTTGGCAAATGAAGCTTTTTTTCATTTACATTTTCAAAAATTTCCCTTTAAAATGTTAAGGGAGACACAACAGGACAGGTGGGGGCTGACTCCAATCTCAGCCCAGGTTTGAAAAATGCAACAAAAAAAAGCTATGGGAGGCTACACTGCAACTGCAACAGTGGAAAGTGATGCAGAGCAAAGTGATGCCAGTTTCATATTGTGATATGTATATAGTGATAATAATATATGCCTGGTTTCCCCACAGAACTTTCTGTTGAGGATTTTTCTCTGTATATAATTCCTGATGGTGGGGCTGCAATACAAGTGTTACAAAACAAATCAATGAGGCAGCGACGGTGGACACAAATTTTGGCAGGGATACATATCTGCTCTTGGTTTCACTCCTCCTGCCTGAACGTTCTGGACTCTGTTGCTCCATTTAAAACCACGAGACCCAGGGCCAAACCTGAGCCCTGGTTTAATGAGAGCACCCGTCAGGAAAGGAGGGAGACTCATAGAGCAGAACGTAGGTGGAAAAAGGACAAGCTGCAGGTTTCTTTCCAGATTTAAAGGACTGTTGGCATCATTATCAGATCACTGTCAAAAAATCACGTGAAGCTTATCTGTCCAACATTATTGAGACTAACAGCCACAATCCACGTGTGCTTTTTAAAACTGTCACCTCTGTTCTTAACACCCCACAGTCTGATTGCCAGGAAGCATCCTCTGAATTGTGTGATGAATTTTTAAACTTTTTTATGCAGAAGGTTGCTGACATCAGATCTGTTATTTTAGCTCCCGGCTTTGATCCATCTGATTTTATCCCTCCTCGAGCTGTGCTCCAGTCGTTTGAGCCTGTGACTCTGTCTTCTCTAGAAGACATTGTCAGTCACATGAAACCATCAGGCTCTCCTCTGGATGCCGTCCCCCCTCGCTTTTTTAAACAAATTTTCACCAGCATAGGGCAGCAGATTCTTATTATTATTAACACCAGTCTGTTAACGGGTGTGGTACCTACAGGTTTCAAACATGCTGTTATTAAACCTTTGATTAAAAAGCCAAACCTTGACAACTCTGTTTTAGCCAATTTTAGACCCATCTCAAGGTTACCCTTTCTTTCAAAAATTTTGGAGAAAGTGGTGTACCTTCAGTTGCAATCTTTTTTAACTGAGAACGATGTCCTGGAGAAGTTCCAGTCTGGTTTTAAAATCCGTCACAGCACAGAATCTGCGCTGCTGAGGATTTTTAATGACATCTTCATCTGCGCTGTTGAGGGTTTTTAATGACATCTTCCGGGCAACTGATGACAGAAACTTTGTTGTCCTTCTGCTGGACTTGTCCGCAGCATTCGACACTGTGGACCACAATCTTTTACTGTCCAGGTTGAAGGGTTTGGCTGGAATTTGTGGTACCGCACTCGACTGGCTTTCATCATATTTAACTGACAGGACTGTCTGTGTGAGCATGTCGGGATCCTACTCCTCAACTGCTCCACTGTTGTTTGGGGTTCCACAGGGCTCTATTCTAGGACCACTTTTATTCTCCTTGTACCTCCTTCCTCTGGGTTCCATCCTGAGAAAACACGGAGTCTCCTTTCACTGTTACGCTGATGACAGCCAGATTTATCTACCAATAAGGAAAGGAGGCTCCGTTACACCACTTCTGTCTTGTCTCCAAGACATCAAAGACTGGATGGTCCTCAGCTTTTTAAGTTTTAATGATAAAAAAACGGAAGTGATGGTGTTTGGTCCTAGCAGCTCCTGTGACCCCTCCTCAGTGGAGCTGGGTCCTTTGACTCCTCATCTCAGACAGTCCGTGTCAAATCTGGGTTTTAAGATGGACAGTGATTTTAAACTTGACGGTCAAATCAGCTCAGTGGTAAAATCCAGCTTCTTTTATCTGAGGCAGCTGGTGAAGGTGAAACCATTTTTATCTAAACGAAATTTTGAGACAGTAATCCATGCTTTTATTACATCCCGGCTGGATTACTGTAACTCTCTTTATTTTGGAGTTAGCCAGTCGGCCCTCTCACGTCTCCAGCTGGTCCAGAACGCTGCGGCTCGGGTTCTGGTTGGAGCGCGTAAGAGGGACCACATCACCCCCATCCTGGCTACCCTTCACTGGCTGCCTGTGAATTTTAGAATTCATTTTAAGATTCTTTTATTTGTTTTTAAATCTTTAAACAACTGTGCACCGCCGTACCTCTCTGAGCTTCTCTGTCCCTACACCCCGACCCGGAGCCTCAGGTCAGCTGATCAGCTTCTCCTGGAGGTACCGAGGTCCAAGAGGAAGCTCAGGGGGGAACGAGCATTTTCAATCTGTGCACCGAAGCTGTGGAACGCTTTACCACTGAGCATTCGGCAGGCGTCCTCACTGTCCATTTTTAAAACTTTTTAGCTGTGATTTTATTGTTCTTTGAACTTTTAATGTGCGGCGCCTTGTTTGAATGAGGTCATTTTAAGGCACCATATAAATTTAATAAACTTAAACTTAAACTTAAACTTATCTTGGTACAACACTCAACACAACTCAGAGTTTGGAGGATCGAAGGGAAGCATTGTCCGAGAGTGGCAACATGCTGCTAGCATGATAGCTAATAAAGGCTAAAGTATTAACAATTCAAGTGAAACATTCATTGTAAATCCATTACCAGGACAGAGTTCACTTAATTCAATACCAGTTGCAGTCAACTTCTGTTCCCTAACTTCCAAGTCCATTGGAAAGTTGTGCAAGCCAGTAGATTTTTGACAACCAAAGGCAAAAATAAATGTTTTTTTTTTAAATTTAAAGTCAATGCACAGAAAAATTAAAAAAAGATGAAAAAGTTTAGCTTTAACACAAAAGGGGTTTATACAAATATACCCCTTAAGATCTGTCTAACACAGAAGGCTCTCAGATTTTATTGGTCTTCTGAGCTGTTGAACAGGACAAGTTAAAAAAATATTAATAAAAAAATAAAATGTATCCACAGCTGGTGTTCTGGGAAAACCAGCAGACTGAGTCTCACCTGTAGATCTCACACTCTTTGGTGAATTTGTTGTTGAGGTTATCCAGCATTTCAGGAGCGGCGTAGCACAGAGTTGACTCCTGCGCGTTTTTTTTCACAGACTTTTGAAGCGATGTCTCCGTTTTGGAAACCTCAAAGCCTCCCAGCTGTTAATAACAAAAAGGCTTCAGTTTAGATCTTTGCGATGCTTCATATCCCAACTTGCTGTGGTTCAGCGGCTCACCTTGACTCTGTAGGCCTCATCTACCAGTAACTTGCTGCTGCTGATGCTTCCATGAACCCTGAAGTTTTGCTCTGCCTGGTGCAGCCTAAGATCAAACGTTTTACTATCTTTCTCTGCAGATAATTTGTGCACATTTCACCTGATGCATTGGTAAGAGTGCTTCAGGCAAATGCATAGTGAACATTTTAGCAGCAAAACACTCACCTGTAGATTCCTTGTGCCACATCAAGGCACATGTGAGCTTTCCTGGTCCAGGACAGTTCACAGCGCGAATCCAGAACTTCTCGAAGGCTTCCTTTTTCGCAGTACTCCATGACGACCAGGAACTCAGCCTGTGGAGCTGCAGACACTCATTAGACTTTTTCTGCAGTGAGTAGCAGGCCCCGAGGAGCTAATGAAGAACTTACTGTTTTCATTATTGATGCAGATGCCAAACATACGAAGGATGTTGGGTGATTGAAAGCGATTCATTGTTTGAATTTCCTTTTTGAAGATTGTTTCCACCTCAGTACTGTTGAAGAGATGAGGCATGATTGAATGAGAAACACGTTTTAATATCAGCTCAGGGCTGGAAAAATCCCTTCCATCACTACAAAGATCTGTGTTGGTTTGATCCAACTGTATCTTTAATTACTTTATAAATATAACTAAAGATGTCATCAGATGTGGAGGATTATAATGTTGCGAAGCTGTTCTGTCACAACACTCGATATGACTCTATTCCAGAGTGGCACCCACCTTATGAACTGACCTGAGTTCAGATACTTCTTGATAGCAACGGGGAACCCTTGAAACTCTCCTTTGAAGACCTCTGCAGACTCTGTTGTCATGAATGGTTTTTTGGGTAAGTCTGGAATAAATTTGAGCTCAGAAAGCTTTATTTTTCGAATTTCGTCATAGGGCATTTTTTGCATCTTCACTGAAAAAAAAAAAAAGAAAAAAATGTAACTGGAATTATAAAGATTCTTGTTCAACTTTTTTAGTGTAAAAAACAATTTAAAGCTCAGTTTTCTCAAAACACTAAAATAAAACAAAGGGTATCTGTTGCCTGTATGGGGATAGACGTCAGGATCTGCACCTAAACCTATTTTTTTCTGATTATTGCATGTTCTTCTTCTGCTCACTCCTAATCTGGTGCAAGTGGAGCCTGATATATTTAAGTTCCTCAATCACTCCCCTCCTCTGCCAGTTTAATGTTATTTCTTCTCATCTTCTAGCCTTGTTTAAATTCAAGTTCTTGTTCCATGTTTGTCTTTCTTACCTCAACATGCTACAAAGTAGGCCTGTGTGTGGGGAAGAGTTTGGTGATACAATACGAATAAGATACTGCTGCAACATACTCTACTACAACCAGCCATAGAGTTAAGCATATAATAATTGTATAGTTCAGAGGTCTTCAACCTTTAATGCTTAAAGAGCCAATTGGGTCAATTTATTACTGATAACAGCCCAGTGGGAGCCACAAAGTCTCAATTCACCCTCTGGAAAAACAAAAGATTCATTTTTGCTTTTGTTACTTTTATGATAAATAAAAATTACCTGTTTTCCCCCCCAGAAATAAAACATTAACAAAAAGAAAATATCCATTTTTTTTTCTAAATATGAACTTTTGACAGAGGTTCAAATGACTTCCTTTTAAAATAAAAGACACCCTGTGTCACATAGTTTGAATAAAGTTTTAGTTAGTTTTTTTTTACTTTACAGGTACTTTTGTAAAATTAAAAACTAGATTTTTTCTTGAACCAGAAGGCCACAATGGATGGGTAAAAGAGCCACATGTAGCCCTGGAGCCGCAGGTTGCAGACTCCTGGTCTAGTCAGAGTGTGTAGTGCTGTGGATTTCACCAAAATGGCTACCAAAACAGAACTGTCAGGCCCAATCTGAATTCTTCCCTTCCCCTCCTTCTGAAGGGGGAGTTTAACTGTAAGTGTGTCCAGGAAATATATTTTTTAAATCCAATCTACCAAACAGAGGGATATAAAGTCCTCCCCCACTTTCCTTCACGTGGGTGCGCTCTGAACCACAGATGTTTACATTTAAATGCACGTAATGACTTTTTGTTGTAGCATGATCAATTAAAAGTTATAAAACTACCGTTGTTAGGTATATTCAAATGCTGGAAGCTCCGCACTAAAGCTAGAAGACTGGTGATTATTGGTAACGTCTTAGACGAAAGTGACGTCTGAAATATTAGACACAATTTTTTCATAACCGGGGAGAAGGGAAGAATTTGGATTGGGCCTAAGGCTTGGCATCGTAATGAAAGAATACTCCAGATGCTTTCTTGGTACATATTAAACAAATACAAGATTCACATGTGCTGCTTAGAATATTTTAAGAACTGAGTTTAACAGGAAGATCATAGGTTTTTGTGGTGGTTAAAATGTTCAGACTCATAAACTTGGAACGTGATAACTCTTTAAGGACAGTGGCATCTTATTTTGATAATAATAGATAACGGGTAAATTCAGACATTTGAGCAATTGCAAATTACTGTCTTTTTCACCACTTTTGAAGGACAATTCCGAAATGAACACCTTAGATCTCATTAGGCGAGGTAAAGTTTTACATGCACTTGATAGTAAAAAATGGACAATATACTCACAGAGGGAGAGGATTTCAGTCACATCATTCTGCAATGACGTCATCTTATCCAGCAACTCTGAGGAGCAAACAGTGAAGATGATTCTTCTACAGAACTGGATTTAGAGTGCTGGACTCATGAGCTGGAGGAAAGCATCAGATGCAAGTCCACACTGACTCACCCTCCTCGTCCTTCCTCTTGTCTTCTTCGTCCTCCATCTTTTGAGTAACCTTGTCAAAAACCTTGTGGATCGTGTCTTCATGCTCCACATTCAGAGTTAAACTTAGATTCTGGAAGGCATCGTTGAGCCTTTCATTGACATGGTTGAACTCTTCTTCATAGTAACCCTTCCTTATGGCACGTTTCATCCAGTTTGAACATGCATGTTTTTCCAGGAGATTCTGTGCTCCGTTCAGAGTGACTGTGAGATCCTCGATGATGCTCTTCACGTCAGCGGTTTCTACGACTTTCTTTTGGGTTTGAATGGAACGAATGATCTTTTCCAAGGCTTTGACACGGTCACAAATGCGCTGACTGCGCTTTTTATTGGCCTTCACGGTCTCTAACAGGTCATAGATGCCCTTAACAATTGTCAGGATGGGCTCTATGGCTTCCATGGCTAAAAAAAAGAGAAGAGACAACATGGAGTTCAGAACAGACTGAAACACATCTTGAACTAACTTAAATCTATTCTGACAATATTTTTTTAAACTATTAAAATATGAACATAACCTGGAAAGAAACTGAAATGCTGTTTTGACAGACCACTGCTGAACTCCTCCGTTCCACTCATTGACTGAGAACTTGAGTGAGTATGACGTTACCTATAGGAAATGACTTCAAGCTCTAATCAACTGAAGTCAATTCAGTCGCCATTTTTTCACAGTACAGATGCTGCCATGTTAGAACCAGAGGACATCAGTGATTGGTCGGAGTCAATCTGAATCATCATTTCTATGGAAACCACTTTCACCAATCAGGAGTGAGCTTGAATGAATGGAGCTTTATTTGTATGGCACTTTACAAGTCCTCTAGGAGTACCAAAGTGCTTCACAATCAAAAGAAACGTCAAACGTTTTGAATGTCGTACATAACAACATATACTTTAATTGAATCATCTGATTGGTCAGTTTATAACTTGCATAACGTCCACTACAGAAAAAAATATAATTAAAAAAGAGAATTATCAAAAACATATTCAAAAAAAGATATATCAGAGTAAGAATGATTATTTTGACTAATGATATTGTCTGAGTAACAGCTGCTTATTTCTCAGTCGATGGAATTTTTTGGCTTCTTGGAACCAGCGGGTAGTTCCTGTTTAAAACGACAGGGGGGGATGGGTCACTCAGTTCAGTTCTCATGTACAGTCAACAGTCCAACTCAAGTTCATAGCAAATACATATTTTTTCAGATTTTCATAAAGGCAGTTCTGTCATCACTGAACAATAAAATTGTATCTAAGTGAACACAACAGCAGCTTTTTGTTATGGTTGTCCTGTCTAGCAGCTGAGCAAATAAAAGGACAGGGGTTGGTACTGTTATGAATCTGCAGACATACAAAGTGTATGTTTTCATAAATTCCTTTTGCATTTTAAGATAAACTTTATTCACATTACATTTTCATTTCTTTTTCAATCAGACGGAAGAGAGAAGTGAGACAGAGAATAGGAATTATAAAATAGGGAACAAGGTTACAAGAAAGGAAACAAAAGGGGGGGGGGGGTCTAAAGGCTTAGGAGGACAAATAAAGAGTAGAAGAGAGTAGCATTACAAAAAGAGGAAGCAAGTTGTTCGAAGTTTATCACTAACCCTATCAAATGTAAATCTCAATGTAAAGTGAAGGGGTCTCTCTACACACAACAGCAGCAGCAGCTGGATCTACTGCGATAGGGGCCTACTTCTTCAACAACACAAGCCAGCTTACTTTGATTGATGATAGATAAAAGATAGATAAGACGATAAAACATAAAGCTTTCCCTCAGCAAAAAGTAGTACACTTGAAGTTTTTTATGTTAGCTATGCTTGAGTTAAAGTAAAGGTTACAAAGTCTATTAGTGTAGGAACTACGATATATACTTCTTCAGACTTAATTGGAACATTTTTAGTTTACAATATATAGATAGATAGTATATAAGAAGTAAACTTCAAGTATTCAGGCTCACTTTTAGTGTAGAATTAGTAACTTGTACACTTAAAAAGATTTATTTTTGCTGATGGGGGTTAGATCTTAGAGCTGTGAAGAAAGGAGTCTGAACTACACTGAAAGCCGTTAGTCAGCAGCATCTCAATTTACTACAAAGTGTTAAAGAGAAAATAAACCTACCTATTAGAAGGATTCAGTCCCTCTCACTGTCAGTCACTGGGAACCGGAATCACTTTGCTTCAAGTTTGCTTCAAGTTCAACTGCTACAAGCAGACTGAAGCCCCTCCCTTACAGGACTTCCTGTTTTTCTGCTAGTCGTGCCCTCCTGTGTCAGGATAAAGAGAACACATAAACTAAAACACATTGTAAATTCAAAACCTAATTTTGAAAAAATACTTTAAAAAGTTTTTAAAGTACACATTGAAAACTTGAAAGAAACATTTACATGTAAAAAAAATGTCAATTAAAAAATATATTAAATTTGACTAAATACTGAAAAGTTAAAACGAAATGTAAATTAAAACTATGACCAAATCTAAATGTTTTATTTTTATAAGCTTTTGTTTTATATTTTCCGTTTTTTGTTTTAGGCCAGTCCATCCTTCCCTTTTTGCGTTCAGTTCTCAATTTACAGTTTTAATTCAGAACTTTTGCTTTCGGAATAGAGTCGAATTTTACATGGGTTTGTGTTTTAAGCCCAGTGGCTACTAGGACAAGATTGACATCAGGTGTCAGATCTTTACATTTCTTTTTAATAAATCTCCTTATTTAATATCAACAGGCCTATATTATATTCATAACACTAAATTTAGCAATAAAACGCCCAAATTATTTGAGTTATTTGCCCAAAATTAAACATTATTTACACTCTTTTTCATCCAGTAAAAATAAGAAAGCAGCTAAAAATCTATCATGGCTTTAGCCTAGATAAACATAATTTTACTTCTACTTTTGATGTTTTATTTATTTATTAGTTTGATTAACCCCTTGGCATTTATCTTGAAATTAATGAAGTTTACTTGTATTTCGTACTTTGTTACTACTATGTTTTAAATAAAGAATTTACAAAAAAAATCGTCTTGTTGTGACGTCATTTCCGCAGCAGGTAGCATAGCGTGTGTAGCACAGACCATCTATGGCGGAAGATTGTCTCAGCTCTTTCCTCCACTGTTTAGGCGTACAGCAGTGATAACGCTTTCACAGAGGTTTTTTCATCTCTGTCATTACGCTTGTAAGCAGATTCTCAAACCATCTACTTCGCTCTTCATTCGCTGGAGAATCCTGAATAATGGTTTGGTCCACATCTTTTTACTCGCCCATCTTCTGCGGTGCAGGAAGGAGTGGTTCCGCCCAATTTTTATTTATTTTTCTTTACTAAAAAACGTTTTCCTTAAGCTAACCAACATGTTCAATACTGTCTCTTGCAGACATACACACAAATTGATATAAACAAAATACTTAAGAGAAAACAGAGTAATAAAGGTCTGCCAGTTAGAAGTAACACATTTAAAGTTTCTAAGATTTCTTATTGTATTACATACTTTCCATTTACTCATTTTTCATATTTCTATTTTTTTGTTTGTTTCTTTAAACTGTATTTAGCAAAGGACCCTTTTCTAAGCACTTTCTCTTGTGTATTTAGCCAAGATTATAATTAGATCATGTGTTTCCTTAATGGACGTTAGTATCAATAAAACAAGATTTATTGTTTATGTAAGTCTATTAAATATTGTATTTGTAAATGCCTCCAATATACAGAAAGATGAACACAATCTACAAAGACACGTTCAATGCTTTCTCCATCTCCCTGAAGGTACATCCCTTTCTACAGATATGAAGGAGAAAATTATAATCATTTATAGAATATTATCAATGCAACATTTTGAAATAAATCATATGATTATCAAAGATTGTGTTCTGTTTATTTTTATTAAAAAAAATATTATATTTCTGTAATTATGAAACTTTTTTGTTCATTCTTATCAATTAGGCTAAACCCCTTTGTCCTGACTCATGTATGTGAAATAATAACCAGCTCAGACTCTTTTCATGCTGAAACAATACGGTGCTTACAGTATTTAAGACACTCTCATATGTGTAATATAAACCTTTTATCATCTAGTTAACAATGTTAATTTCGGTACAACAAATTATTCATTCTTTTTTAAAAAGTTTAACTTCTTATTTTTGTGTAAAATGTGAAGTTGTTCCACAAAATACAAATTTGAGGAGAGACTTGTGTTTGAATAGTCCAGGATAACAGAGTTTGTTTATGAAAATGACCAAGTTAGAACACTGACTTTTGGAGACATCTAGTGACGAAAAACGTAAAAAGTCTGAAATGTGCTTTCCACCTCAGTCATTTTTGACTCATTGTAAAAGTGTTCCCAGTAGACTTTTAATCATAATAATGATGTTATAAGCAAAAAAAAAAACAAAAAAAAAAACGATGTTCTTTTGTAGGACAAAGTTTCAGCAGGAGTTCATCAGAAATTCACCTCTGAGTTTTGACGAGGACTGTTGACATTGAGTAAGCCAGTTCTCACAAGCTCGTCTCACCATCAGGCAGATACTGTAAGAGTCATTCCACTCCTTCTGAACACAAACCTCTTCCAAGCACACTTGCCTATTTTGGAAGTCTACAGTTTGGTTTTTGGGAATAACGATCTGTATGAGTGTCATTAAAAAAATCCTTTCCAAATGCAGCAGATCCACAAGCTGGTAACCTGACAACCGCCAAAAAAATTAGGAATTTAGACTCACTGAGAGAGCAAATCAGCTACAAAGCTGGAATGAGTAAGTAATGTTTGCGCCACTACAATGAGAACAAAAGTTTTGATATTCAAATTTCCTAAATTACAAACAAAATTTTCAATTTAAAAACAAAACAGGGGCTGCATGGTGGCGCAGTTTTAGCGCTCTTGCCTCACAGCGAGAAGGCCCCGGTTCGAATCCCGGCTGGGGGATTAGGGACCTTTCTGTGTGGCGTTTGCATGTTCCCCCATGCATGCGTGGGTTTTCACCGGGGACTCCGGCTTCCTCCCACCGTCCAAAAACATGCTTCGTAGGTTAATTGGTGACTCTAAATTGTCCCTAGGTGTGAATATGGGTGTATGTGTGTATGTGTGTATGTGATTGACTGGCAACCTGTCCAGCCTTTGCCCATCAGTAGCCAGGATAGGCTCCAGCACCCCTGCGACCCTGAAAGGGAAGAAGTGGACAAGAAGATGAATGAATGAATGAATGAATGAATGGATGAAAAACAAAACATTCAAAGGAGTAAATGAAAATGTGAAATGTTTGCTTTCTAAAACATTTTCTTTGCTTTCCAGATACAATTTTATGTTTGTAATTTTTTGTATCCTTTCCCCCTCTGGACAGAAACTAAAACATTGCTCTACAGCATGAGATACAGTAATATGTGCTTTCAATTCATTTTAACACACAGTAGATCAAACTTTTTAAAGATATTTTGCTCCAGAGGATTTCTAGATCACACAGGTAGATGGGATGATTTCACTCAAATACTGAACCATAATACACCTCCCTGGAGAGGTATTCCGGACATATACCACTGGGTGGAGGTCCCAAGGAAGGCCCAGGACACGCTGAATAAATTACATCTCTCCACAGGTCTGGGAACGCCTCGGAGTCCCCCCAGAGGAGCTGGAGGAAGTGGCCGGGGAGAGGGAAGTCTGGGCATCTTTGCTTAGACTGCTGCCCCAGGACCCGGTCCCGGATGAGCGGAAGAAGATGGATGGATGGGTTAGAAACCCCCTTGTGTCAAATTTGAAGTTTTGGTGTTTTGTTATTTTTTGACCTGCTGGCTGTTCCAATTAAATCATGGCTCTCCAACCTCAGGGCCGCAAACTGGTCAGGGTTAACTTTAACCTAGTACCAGACGTGGATTGGTACCGGACGCAGATCAAAACCCCATCTGTTAGTCAGAACCTTTGTTTTCTTAAAGTAATTCTGCAGACATAAAAGTCTTTAGAGTTATTTTACTGTTGATGTGTTCTGTGCTCACAAATTATATCTCTGGGATCAATGAGTTAACATTTGATATATTTAAAAGATTCAGACAATAAAAATGAAAGAAAAAATTTCTCTCTGGCTTTCTTTATTCAAAAGCTCCATATAGTCATATAGAATTTACCTAATAAAACATTACGATTTACCGTGATTAATCACAATCCAAAAGTATAATTAATTTGATCTTTTTTAATCAATTGACAGCACTAATGTCAATCAAAGTTCTATTTTTTGTGTAGTTTTATGGTTGATGGCACACAGTTGAAGGCATTCACCGCCATCTACTGGTGTGTCAATCAAAGTTTGTGTCAAGTTAATCTGAAAGGAAGACAATCAGATGTAATGAACAGCAGCTGTGTCTCCTGCAGGAGGAACTTTTTTAAGCTCCTCTTGTTGATTGAGTTCTCATTCAGTGTCTGACAAGATGGGAGCTGAGTCAGTTTTGGTCCTTGTCATTCTGGCTGTTTGCTTTGGCAATGGTATGTTCTTTTTATTTTAATTATCATAACTTAAACCTAAAGTCACACAGGGTGATAGTATTTGTGGAGTGACTTTATTTATTAAAAATGTTTCCTAAAAGTTTTAGGTTTGCCAGTTGAGAGAAAAAGCCAGAATGCTGATGATGAAGTACAGAGGACAGAGAACGGTAAAAATGACCTTGTTGATCTGTGCTACAGAGTCTGACATTAATAATGTTCTGTTTTTTGTCCCATCCTCAGGAATCTCTTCTTTAAGGAGCAGCCTTAGTCTTCTACAGTCAGTGGATTCCAGGACGAATAAAGTCGATGAAGGTGAGACGACAAACTTTAATAAAGAGAAAATCTGAAACTTTAATGTTAAAACCATAAAATAAC
>NC_050523.1:22327621-22329358 GCF_002922805.2 Oryzias melastigma | reverse complement strand
CCCGAAAGGGAAGAAGTGGACAAGAAGATGAATGAATGAATTAATGGATGAAAAACAAAACATTCAAAGGAGTAAATGAAAATGTGAAATGTTTGCTTTCTAAAACATTTTCTTTGCTTTCCAGAGACAATTTTATGTTTGTAATTTTTTGTATTCTTTCTCCCTCTGGACACAAACTAAAACATTGCTGTACAGCATGAGATACAGTAATATGTGCTTTCAATTCATTTTAACACCCAGTAGATCAAACTTTTTATAGATATTTTGCTCCAGAGGATTTCTAGATCACACAGGCAGATGGGATGATTTCACTCTAATACTGAACCATAATACACCTCCCTGGAGAGGTATTCCGGACATATCCCACTGGGTGGAGGTCCCAAGGAAGGCCCAGGACACGCTGAAGAAATTACATCTCTCTACAGGTCTGGGAACGTCTCGGGGTCCCCCCAGAGGAGCTGGAGGAAGTGGCCGGGGAGAGGGAAGTCTGGGCATCTTTGCTTAGAATGCTGCCCCAGGACCCGGTCCCGGATGAGCGGAAGAAGATGGATGGATGGGTTAAAAACCCCCTTGTGTCAAATTTGAAGTTTTGGTGTTTTGTTATTTTTTGACCCGCTGGCTGTTCCAATTAAATCATGGCTCTCCAACCTCAGGGCCGCAAACCGGTACTGGTCAGGGTTAACTTTAACCTAGTACCAGACGTGGATTGGTACCGGACGCAGATCAAAACCCCATCTGTTAGTCAGAACCTTTGTTTTCTTAAAGTAATTCTGCAGACATAAAAGTCTTTAGAGTTCTGCTTATTTTACTGTTGATGTGTTCTGTGCTCACAAATTATACTTCTGGGATCATTGAGTTAACATTTGATACATTTAAAAGATTCAGACAGTAAAAATGAAAGAAAAAAATTCTCTCTGGTTTTTTTTTTCAAAAGCTCCATATAGTTATATAGAATTTACCTAATAAAACATTGTGATTTACTGTGATTAATCACAATCCAAAAGTATAATTAATTTGATCTTTTTTAATCAATTGACAACACCAATGTCAATCAAAGTTCTACTTTTTGTGTAGTTTTATGGTTGATGGCACACAGTTGAAGGCGTTTACCGCCACCTACTGGTGTGTCAATCAAAGTTTGTGTCAAGTTACTCTGAAAGGAAGACAATCAGATGTAATGAACAGCAGCTGTGTCTCCTGCAGGAGGAACTTTTTTAAGCTCCTCTTGTTGATTGAGTTCTCATTCAGTGTCTGACAAGATGGGAGCTGAGTCAGTTTTGGTCCTTGTCATTCTGGCTGTTTGCTTTGGCAATGGTATGTTCTTTTTATTTTAATTATCATAACTTAAACCTAAAGTCACACAGGGTGATAGTATTTGTGGAGTGACTTTATTTATTAAAAATGTTTCCTAAAAGTTTTAGGTTTGCCAGTTGAGAGAAAAAGCCAGAATGCTGATGATGAAGTACAGAGGACAGAGAACGGTAAAAATGACCTTGTTCATCTGTGCTACAGAGTCTGACATTAATAATGTTCTTTTATATCCCATCCTCAGGAATCTCTTCTTTAAGGAACAGCCTTAGTCTTCTACAGTCAGTGGATTCCAGGACGAATAAAGTCGATGAAGGTGAGATGACAAACATTAAATAAAAAGAAAATCTGAAACTTTAATGTTAAAACCATAAAATTACTTGAAGGTAAAAAACATGTCTTTCTTTAAGTACAAATGGAAACCAATGA
>NC_050523.1:22284306-22316296 GCF_002922805.2 Oryzias melastigma | reverse complement strand
AAGGGAACCAGCCCAGCAACTCCATCATCTTCAAGAAGCTGACCCGTTCATGCTGGGAGCTCTGGTTGGTGAGTGGATGTTCTGTCAGGTGCTCGCTGAAACGTGGCGTGCAGGTTTTTGGAGATGAAGGCGGCGTGCTCATGAGTCATCAGACATTGGCGATTGTTATGGGCTGACTTCCTGCTGTCTCTCCATCAGCCATGTACCAGTACAAGATCTCTGTGCAGCAACATCAACAGCTATGACCAGTGGGCGGAGTCTCTGCTGCTTCCACCCTAAAGCGGTCTGTGTTCAGGGTCGTTGGAAAGCAGCTCGCCAAGAAGATGGAGCCGGAGCTGCAGGACGGCGCTGAGGTGACGTCTCACAACTCTTCCACCAACTGACTCATCAACTTCCTGAAAAAGAACCGGTCCTGAGCCCGGCCCGCCCGGTCCGGTCCTGCTGCTCTGAGATTGTGTTGTGGCTTCAGTGTTGGTGCACGTTACTGCAGGTGACCATTCCCTCCACCCCTCACACACTTTCAAAATCAAAGCTGTGGACCACTGAAGCTGTTTCAATGGCTGAAGGTTAAAGCTTTAGAAGCAGTGCAGGTTCAGCTTCATGTGGGTTCTGTAGAAGTTCTGACGGACCGCGTCACGGCTCAGTGAGGAAGTTTGAACTTGTTTTAGTGGATATGGACCCAGTTCAAATGAAGTCAAACTGAACAAAAACAGGTTTGTTCTGATCAAAGCTTTATTTAAAAAGAGATGGCTCAGCCAGCAGGAGGCACTGCAGCGTTCTAACATGCTGCTGACCCAATATGACCCAATGAGCTCCTCCCTGAGGAGAGCAATAGAACCAGCAGAACAGAAGCACAGAGTTCTGAGCGAGTTCAGTCCAAAATGTAGAAAAACTTGACTAGATTATCAATTAGTTTAACTGAAATTGTGCTTCGGCCGCTTATTATGTCCATTCATAGAGGATCATGTAGACGAGGAGGCTGGATTAATCCAGAGGGAATGTTATTTATTTTGGGAGAAGATTTTGAGGACACGAGTCGACTGACTGCAGTTTCTCAATTCATTTTTATTTCAGCGATATTATAAATAGTGAGTTTTTCCAGAGACAAGCTATTAATAATACAGAGTTTTCCTATTCTCATTTTAAGCCCATAACAATGGAAGTTATTAAATTTTAAACAGCAGGAAGGCATGTCAACTCATTTACCGTGCTGTACATGTGACAAATGTTATCTCTGTTGTCAGCGACGCTGCTTCCCCCTGCTGAGCCTGAGTACGAATTCCAGCACTTATGTCCCATAAGCCCCTTTGTTTACACACTTGGGGTTGTGAGGGTTATTACAGCAATATTGGAGCCATCCAGTTGTACAGTTTGGATCCAAATTCCATCCAAGACGTTCATGGATCTAGTCATTTACAAGTGGATGCATCAGAATGGAGCAGAGCTTGTGGCCCGCCAATTGTAGCATCTACGTCGCAGCAACAAACTGTTTAAAACAGCATATTTTTTTCCTCTGCTCTTGATTCTTGGTGCAGTTAAAACACGCGCGGCCAACATGCAGCAATGCGCATCTTAGTTGTGTCTTACATGTGGCTAGCATGAATTTGCATCAGTTTTTGTGCTGATCACACTTAAAACACTTGCACACACCAAGCAAAATAGAACCCATTAGAATCAAATCTGCTTAAAGGAAAGGTCAATATTTTTAATAGAACCTCCAATATTGAAGGAGGATTTAAACTTGTGTTTAGATTTGTAAATGATCTAAGACAGGAAATGAAAAAACAATTTGGCAACATTCATAAAATAAATATTGTACATTACGTTGAGTACGTCAAGTCGCAAGCCCCTGAGCCGATCTTGCAGGCTGAGCACATGTGGTACCTACACCGGAAATCACATTTTCGGCCCTGTCGCCATTTTGTCTGACATCCCCGTGAAAAGGGTCTATTAGAAGCCTTTTTTTGGATAATCTAGTTTTTTATGTTGTGTTTGGAAATTGGTTTCTTCTGAATAATAAAAGATTGTCTCTCATTTGCCCTAATTTTTTGTTTTGTACAGTTCTTTTGGGCTATCGTAGTGTTTTCTTAGCCCTTGTGCTTTATTAAAAGTGGGGTCATCTGGACCCCACAAGACAGTCAGCTGAACTTTTTTTTTCAAGGATTTTGGATTTTCATTGGCGTCCGTGGCAGACATAAAATCCTGTCCACTTTTGTCATGGGATGGATAAGACGTCAATGTATGGGTGGGGTCATCTGGACCCCATAAGAAAGAACAAAGGGTTACACAACTAGTCAATAGCTAGCCCCTGACCCTCATGGCGTTTCACATATCAGATGAAGGATCAGGTATGTTCTAACTCCTGCTTGGCTGAAAACATGGTCCTCTGTCAGTGCTGACCTCCATCTGTACTGCAGCCGATTTTTCCCAAAGACTGTTAATTATTTCCCAACCCCTCACTACCACTGCGGATACACAGCCTGTTCAGACGACAATATCATGTTCTCCACTCTCACATCATGCAGGTTGAGATTCCCTTCTTTCTTTCTGTCCTCATATTTTGGGGCTTAGTTCACTGCGGTCCCCAGATGAGCCCCCACCTCAACACTCCAGACCAGGAGCTGTTCTGGGGGGCTGACCAGTACGACTTCTCTGTGGTGCTTCCTTCAGCTCGCACTGAGTGTTTCTGGCACTTTGCTCACCACGGAGAGACATTTTACTTGAGCTTCATGGTGAGAAGAAAATCTGTCTTTTACTAGTGGATTTCCAGTGTTTATGTTTTTTAATTTACTGTAACTTATTAATTATTAACACAATTCCAGTAGATTGTGAAGAAGAAAAGCGGCTGAACAGAACCACACTAGTGGGCTCAGCTCAACAAGAGCCGTCTTCTGCTTCCAGGTCCAGTGGGTGACGGGAATCGGGAATGCCCGGCATCTGACAGTCACGGTCAATGCTCCCGGTGGTTTGTTGGTGTCCATGCTGGATGATGCAAAGGGTCAGGTTAACTTCAAAGCCACAGAAACAGGTGTGTATCTTCTTTATAAGTTGTAGTTATAGATTCAACTAAATTGGAAGGAAATTAAGGGTTAAAGTTATAGATTTGGTGGTAATTATAATTTGTCTTGATGTAGGAAAAAATACAGAAACTTGTATTTTTACATCATTAAATCCAGATTGGCAGATTTTTTGACCTTATGAAGACTTGTGAGCCCTTTAAGGACTTTTGGTTTATCCTAATGAAGTAGAATATTGTTTCCAGGCTCCTGGTTTGGTTGTGGTTACGGTAGAGCAGCCATGTGTCTGAGGCACAGACAGGGAGCCTTCTGGGACAAGTGGGGCTCTCTGATTGGCTGATGCCTCCCTTTCAATGAACTTGGAGCTGGTTTGTGTGGATAAGTAAACTCTTTTGAAGAGTGTTTTTTGTTCTTTTTTTTGTCTGAAATTTTCTTTTTTAACAGAAAAGATTGAGCTACTGTCTGTTTTGTATTTGTGTGACGGGATGCTGTTGCACAGGACAGAGATCCATTTGTCTGTGTTTGTTCCCTAGGTTCAGAACTGCAGACTGGCATTCTAACCAGTCGTGAGTGATAATGCTGCTGTTTGAAACACTGAAATATGAAGCTCACTTGGGTTCTGAGGGAAAACAGAGTTTTGGGGTAGATTCAGGGGCAATTAACTGATGAATGTGAGGAGTCCACTTCCTGTGGCAAAAAAAAGAAAAAAAACATCATTGTCACTATTCTACTTCCATGCCTGACTAAATGAGCTAGTTTAAGTATTAGCTGCACTAGATTTGAAAAATTCAAGAGGGCGGGGCTAGTGGAGATGGGATAAGCAGCGGAGGTGTGGCTTGGATCTATGACAGCTAGGTTGGCTTTATGTAACGTATGCTGGGTCGTCAGTATGGTGAGTGTATAGAGAGAAAATAGTATTCCCATTTGTGCGTGCGTAATTATTGATTTGTATGTGCATAATTCTTGAATTGTGTGTAACTTTGGATTTGTGTGTCCGTAATTCTTGATTTGTGCCTAATTTAGGATTTCTGTGTGCGTAACTCTTGATTTATGCGTAACTTTGGATTTGTGTGCACGTAACTCTTGATTTGTGCGTAACTTAGGATTTGTCTGTGCGTAGTTCTTGATTTGTGCATAATTCTTGATTTATGCGTAACCTTGGATTTGTGTGTCCGTAATTCTTGATTTGTGCCTAATTTAGGATTTCTGTGTGCGTAACTCTTGATTTATGCGTAACTTTGGGTTTGTGTGCACGTAACTCTTGATTTGTGCGTAACTTAGGATTTGTCTGTGCGTAGTTCTTGATTTGTGCATAATTCTAGATTTGTGCGTACTTTGGATTTCTGTGTGCGTAACTCTTGATTTATGCGTAACTTTGATTTGTGTGTCCGTAATTCTTGATTTGTGCGTAACTAATGATTTATCTGTGCGTAATTCTTGATTTGTGAATAATTTTAGATTTGTGCGTACTTTGGATTTGTGTGTGCATAGTTCTTGATTTATGCATAACTTTGGATTTCTGTGTGTAACTATTGATTTGTGCGTACTTTGGATTTGTACATGTGTAATTCTTGATTTATACAGAACTCAGGATTTGTGTGTGCATAATTCTTGATTTGTGCA
Source organism: Oryzias melastigma (assembly GCF_002922805.2). Taxonomy (NCBI): domain Eukaryota; kingdom Metazoa; phylum Chordata; class Actinopteri; order Beloniformes; family Adrianichthyidae; genus Oryzias; species Oryzias melastigma. The sequence goes on along the minus strand of NC_050523.1, from coordinate 22,311,656 downwards.
TAACTTTGGATTCTTGTGAGCATAATTCTTGATTTATACATAGCTGTCATGATTCTGTGATCTGGTTTTGTCATGTTCTGTTTTCCCCGTCAGTCTCACCATGTTCAGGTCAAATCACCCACAGCTGTCTTCATTTAGTTCATTGTCCTCAGCCTATTTAAGTGTCTGGTCTTCAGTTCTGCATTGTCAGGTCATCTGTTCTGTTACGTCACGCCACCGGTTTGTTCTCATGGTTTTGTCGTGTTTAAGTTGATTTAGTAAATGTTTAAGTTTCTGCCACAAAGTCTTGGGTTCTTCACCACCATGAATGACACATAACTTAGTATTTGTCCACGCGTAATTCTTGATTTGTGCAAAACTTAGATTTGTGCTTGGTTTGTAACTCATACAATATATTTTGTGCATAAGTACAAAATTAAGAAATAAAAAAAAAATACAATTTTCACAAGCACAAATTAATGTTACAACAGCTTGAAACTAACTACAAATCTTTAAAAACTATGCATTAATCACTTGTTACGCACACACAAAACCACAGTTACACACAAATCTAATTTGAAAGTCTTTTCAAGGCTCCATGAAAGAAAAGATTCCTCTGTAAGTCATGTGTCTATATTATTTTATATTATTTTTGCACAACATCTGAGTCATTCTTGGGGCATGTGAAGTCACTCAATAGAAAATACATCTGCAATTTTCTTAAAGCTTTAGGACATTGAAACCCCCAGTTAGCAAAAAAAAAAGTTTTTAGAAAGTTTTTCTTTTGGCAGAAAAGATCCAGTGAGGAAACAGAAGAAAAGCATTTAACCTTAAAGAAAAATGAAATCTGGATGTAACAGAAAACAAAAACAGGAGTCTTCACTCCAAACACAGATGTGGAGAGGAGGCTGCTCATAAAGTTGCTCAAATGGTTGATTTATGTTTACTATTACCGTATTTTTCGGACTATAAGTCGCACCGGAGTATAAGTCGCAGGGGCCAAAAAATGCATAATGAAGAAGAAAAAACCATACATAAGTCGCACTGGAGTATAAGTCGCATTTTTTTCAAGTAATTTATTTTACAAACTGGTTGAAAAAAACGATATTACATCATCCTGGAAGGTAAGTTATAACATTCATAAGTGAATAGAAAACAGGCTGAATATGTGTCAACACATATTCACATATTAGCATCATGAAAAAAACGAAAAGGTGTAGCATTTATATAACATAACAGTTTTATTTAACTATAGCCTCAAGAACTCATCAACTTTGTATCTTAACTGTAATTAATTGCACGCAATCTCACTCCATATCACTAAATCCGTTAAATTCTTCGTCCTCTGTGTCACGTCTGAATAACTAAAGTAAATAAAGTAATTGCATAGATCACCATAAGAGGGCACTCTAGACTTACGGTCCATATCTCATCATTAAAAATTCGTATATAAGTCGCACTGGAGTATAAGTCGCAGGGACGTTCAATCTATGAAAAAAACCGCGACTTATAGTCTGGAAAATACGGTATATTTAGAAGGCACCAGTTTAGTGACCTTTATGTTATCTGTCTGTCACACTTTAAAAGTCAAACGAGGCTTAAGTTGGTGTCTGATTTTTTTGTAATTTTTTTTATAAGTTTTAATTGTTCCTACATGAAATCTAGTGTAGAAGCACAGTTAAAACAGCTGCAGATATTTTACAGAAGATTAATATACACTTTTTTAAAGGGAAACTGGAGGCTTAAAAAAATAAAAACATTGGTTTTCCACATCAGCCTCTTACTGGCCGGATTGTGAAAGTATACTCTGACATTAAATCGGTCCGGAGCCTGTAAAGGTTGGAGATCACGGAGATCTACACCACACAGTGGATATTTAACTGTAAGCTAAAAAAGGTTTAACCTTTTTGTTTTTCAGGCTTTTATCAGATGTGCTTTAGCAACTTCCACAACCGCCTCAGCACCATGCAGATTTTCCTCAGCTTTGGAGTTTACTATGATGACCGGAACCCCTCCAACCCTGAGAAGGAGGAGAGAGAAGAACTTGATAAAGACCTAAACAATACGCTGAGCGTCATTGAGGTGAACGTCTTTGCGTCATTTTATCAACTTGTTTCTGTTGATAACATGCCACCCCGCTCCTCTCTTAACTTCGACTCATTGGTGTGAGATGTAGACATGAACCTATTTGTCATCTATAGAAGGTCTGTTGTGTTTGCTTTTTTGAGTTTAGCCTTAGCATCACTACATAGTGAGATCTCAATCCTGAAAATGTCTTTTCCTCCTCAGGGTTCCACCCACAAAGTGAAGAATTTTGTCTTCCACATGTTTCGTTATTACTCATTTGCCCGCATGAAGAGGAGCTCTGACTACTACCTTCTGCGCTCCAACTCAAAGTACATGACATGGTGGTCCGTGGCCCTCAGCCTGCTCATCGTCACCTCCGGGTACCTGCAGCTGCGCTTCCTGAAGAGCCTGTTTGTGAGCAGGAGTGAGGACACAAAGCCGTGCTGACTGCGGCTTCATTCTAAGTCCTTCCTGCAAGGATTTGCTGAAGATTTTTGCTCCGAAATAAAAAGTTAAACACCGATGATCTGTGATGTTCTTCTTTGGGTTCTGCAGTGAGCGGTACATGTACAGTCAGGCAAGTACGTATTCATACTGTGAAGAATTGGGTGAAGCTGTATTAAGGAGAGGATGGGTGGGGCCATGTATTGTGAGATTTTAGGGAACAACCTCCTTCCCTCAGTTAGAGCACTGAAGATGTTGTGGCTGGGTCTACACACATGACGACTCAAGGTAAACAGCCTGGAGAACAAAGGAGTGCCTCCGTAGGAAGCATATCAAGGTTCTGGAGTGGCTTAGCCAGTCTCCAGATCTAAACTTAACAGAAAATATTTGGAGGGAGCTCAACCTCTGTTTCTCAGCCCAGAAACCTGACTGATCTAGAGAAGATCTGTGAGGAGGAGTGGGCCAAAATCCCTCCTACAGTGTGTGTAAACCTGGTGAAAAACAGGATCTGTGTAATGTTGATCTGTGTAATCGCAAGCAAAAGCTACTACAACTATTAACATTGATCTTCAAAGGTGTTCAAATACTTATTTGCAGCAGTAGGATCCAAATACATCTTAGAAAAAACAATGTGGGTCCTTATGCATGATGCTTCACGCTACTGCCTGGCCAAAATGGGGGCTCAAGTTTATGTCCCTTTTTGGCAGTCCCCAGCCTGGATAAAATACATGTCACCTGTGTGAATCAATGGAAAGTGAAGGGATTTGCCAAAAGGTGAACATTTACCTTAAACAGCTACTCCAGTCTCTACAATTTAGTTTGTGTAAAGCTGTCTTTGATTTTCACATTTCCAGTTTTTGCTTTTTTGTTACATAAAATTGAACAAAACTTTAACTTTAATGTAAAGTTTTTAACTAACTTTAAAGGATATAAAAGTCATCAGTGTAGACCTTGGCTCTTTTTCAATATAACTGACATATTGCTTCTATGAGAAAATGAGACGAGGAAATGTAAACTTTTCTGTGTCCATCCCCGCGTTGTACTAAACAAGCCTGATGTGTCGCTTGATGCGGATATATGCTCACATCAAGCACCAGAGTGATGGAGCCATTGCAATTGGCCCTGGATGATCTGCTATATTTAATAATATATATATTTTTTAAAAATGTTTCCTGTAGTGTTTGAACTATCATTATGAAGTTTTTAACCAAAATCCCACAACCTAAATGTCTTAAAAAGCCATTTTTCATGTTGATCTAAAACCTCTGTTTTCTCTGAGGGGGCGTGGCTTTTGGAGCTGAGTAGCCACGCCCCTGATCCCCCCATCTGATTATGATAGCTCTGTGTCTCTCTAGCTTAAATCTTCACCCCTGCTACATCAAAATGACCAGCATTGGTAATGTCCCGCCATATGGTTTTTTTTATCTACTCTTGGTGTTTTTTCTCCGCCCAGGTCGTTAATGTAAATAGGAACTTGCTCTTAATAGCTTAACTGGTTAAATAAAGGTTTAATAATAATGATAATAATTTGACCACAGAAATGTGAACGGCGGCTCATTTGACTGCAGTCAATGTGAAGATACCATCTTCTCTTCTCCAGAACCTGAACTAGACACTAGGAACAGATGAGGGTTTAGTGCATGTGCAGCAGAGCTGTTGATGGAAAGAAGATCATTCATTCAAACAGAGTCTGTCCGAGACAGTTTGATTGATTTAAAAGGAGAAATACTCAGAAATGAAAAAATGAAATGATTTCTTATTACATTTGTTCTTTCAGAAGAAGAATGATGCACATACATGTTAAAAACTCTAAAAACATGAGTTTCAATGAAGGGGGACTTTGAATCTTTCAAATGAAGCCATTAAGTTTTGATGTGTAGTGAAGTTCTTAGGTCGGAATAAGCTACAGGTTTATAATTGATTTTAAGAACAAACATTTCTCCCTACTTTTCTATTGAATTTTAAAAGTGACAATTGTTCGAGAAGCAGCAGTGAGAACCTTCACCAACATGAAGTCAACAGTGCAAAATCCTTATTGCGTTCACCCTAAGCCAGTCACCATTTTAGTCATCCATCTCTGCACAATCACCAATAAAATGTCAGAAATGGACAGAGTCTGCATCTTAAAGGCTAGATTTACAGTTGAAGAGTAAATTCAGCTTCTGATGGAGAAACCAGCTGGTCTAGTTCTGTTTAGCTAGAGTTTCTCAGGTAAAAGTGCAGACTGTTCTCTGACCAGATCTTTACTCCGGTCGCACAAAAAGTAACATTATGAGGTTTAAGTAAGAATTTTTAATAAAACGGTTTAGAATTATTAATTAATGTAATGTAGCCTAGTTCCCTTTGTTTCATAAGCAAATGTAAATGTTTAAAATAGAAAGAACACACTGAACGCAGCTCTAGAACACTCTGAACGCAGTTCTAGAACACATGAACGCAGCTCTAGAACACCCTGAACGCAGCTCTAGGCTGCATGTCTGATTCCTCTGAAGATGATTGTTGTCTCACTGCTCCAGCTTGGCCACCACCAAGCGCAGTTTATCCATGAGCACTGCAGGAAATAGAAACGAGTCATCACAGGTCAATTGTTTTTTTTTCTTCACTCCTACAAAAGACAGGCATCTGGATGAAGAAGTGTCAGTTACCACCAGCTGATGGTCGGTCAAAGCTGTTGTAAGCCCGGCAGGCGTTGATTATCTGCTGGAGATTTTCAGGACAATCAGGTGGAAGTGGCTCTTGATATTTTTCTTTCCACACTTTTTTATAAATGAGGCCTCCTTCTAAACCTGAAAGACCCAGAAAAACAACATCAGGTTAATTCAGTTTATCAAGCAACCGTTCACAGAGGAAGTTATAATGGGTAGAGAAGAGTGAAGGTGTACAGGAAAACTGACAAAAGTATTTCTCTTATTTTTGAACAGTTGAGCAGAAAGTAGGCTACAACCACAAACCTGCCCGAACAGGTTTAATCCTGCTCCACACCCACAATCTCACACCTGAATGTTAGCATAAAGTCGTGAGGGTGGGGGGGCACTGACAGTCACTGTTTCAGGTCTGAGCAGGAGACTGGTTATTGTGTGTTTCATTATTCTAAAATGTATTGAGGTTTTAAAAAGCACTCACCATCAAAGGGTTTCTTCCGAGTTGCAATTTCCCACAGAACAATCCCGACGCTGAAGGAAAGGTCAGAGAGAAGAAGTGTTTTTGGTAAATGAAACTTCTCATCATTTATACTTTTATATAAGTTTTCACTTTTTGAAAGCTTCCCGAAGAATACAGCCGAAAAGAGGACAAAATGTTTGGCTTGGATCTTGAGTTGGGAAAAGCGCCGGGTTACAATGGGTTACATTGATTAACCCTTTAACACCGGAGCTCTAGTGATTATGTTCTTTGATTTATTGTAATTTGGTAAGATGTTGTGTTAAAGCGTCCCTGACGACACCTCAGGTGTTAAAGGGTGCTATCCCAGGTATGTTGACGTCTGGCTTGTCTTTTTCCTTGTCCTCCGAACCACCAAATCTGACACAAGGGGCTTATCATGCTCAAGGCCCTGGGGCCGGATCCGGCCCACCTTGTAATTCTATCCGGCCCCCCAGATCATTTTATTTTAATATTAATGGCCCGATGTTATCTTGCTGTAATTTCTAACTTGTATCATTCTGACAAAATATATTTTTATGGAGAGTAAAATACTAAAAGTTATTTAAGGGTTAAGTTGATGTATTCTGGAATAATATTCCTGACTTTTTATTATTCATAATCATGTTAAAAACTTACGTTTTTAACCTTTTAAAAATTGGAAATCTACTAGCTTCTTGGACTATTTTGGCATTTTTCGGCTGTTTTGGAGTTTAGCTAATATTTCAGCTACATGCTAGCTGTTTTGGCTGATTTATGCATTTCTTTTTAAGTTTTTTGGGCTGTTTTTGAGTTAGGCTAATATTTACACACTGGCTGCTTTGGCTTATTTTTAGCTTTTTTCAGGGTTTTTTTAATAATATATTTTGAAGTTTAGCTATTTTTTCAGCTACATGCTAGCTGTTTAGGGTAGCCTAAGTATTTTACTTTTATTTTTTGTTTTTTATGCTAATTTGGCATTTAGCAAATAGTTTTAGCTGGCTATCAGCTATCAGCTTCAGTGTTTTCAGCAATCAGTTTCAGCCTCTTCAGCTATCAGCACATGGATCTTCAGCAGCCAAAGTCAGCTTACAGAATTCACACTAGCATTATCACAGGTTATGCTATATAGCTTTTATTTTATTTGTCTGCTCAGCTGTTGACCAGGTCAAGTTAAAAATTATTAATAAAAAAATAAAATGTATCCACAGCTGGTGTTCTGGGAAAACCAGCAGACTGAGTCTCACCTGTAGATCTCACACTCTTTGGTGAATTTGTTGTTGAGGTTATCCAGCATTTCAGGAGCGGCGTAGCACAGAGTTGACTCCTGCGCGTTTTTTTTCACAGACTTTTGAAGCGATGTCTCCGTTTTTGAAAGCTCAAAGCCTCCCAGCTGAAAATGACAATAGGGCTTCAGTTTAGATCTTTGCGATGCTTCATATCTCAGCCTGCTTTGGTTCAGCGTCTCACCTTGACTCTGTAGGCCTCATCTACCAGTAACTTGCTGCTGCTGATGCTTCCATGAACCTTGAAGTTTTGTTCTGCCTGGTGCAGCCTAAGATCAAACGTTTTATTATCTTTCTCTGCAGATGATTTGTGCACATTTTATCAGATGCTTTGATCAGCGTTCATGTAAAGGCCTACAGAACTTCAATATTTTAACAGTACTTCAGAAGGAGGCTCACCTATAGATTCCCTGCGCCACATCAAGGCACATGTGAGCTTTCCTGGTCCAGGACAGTTGACAGTCCGAGCCCAGAACTTCTCGAAGGCTTCCTTTTTCGCAGTACTCCATGACGATCAGGAACTCAGCCTGTGGAGCTGCAGACACTCGGACACATTAAACCTTTTCAGGCCATGGACGGGTTTAAATTGGGCAGTATTTTCACGGACCGGTCCGAACAGGGCCAAAGATGGTATTTTTACATTTCTGGTTTCTGAAAATCTATTTTCAAAATAAAATGCTCCTACAAGAAATTTTGTTTAAAAATATCAGTAGATATATTATGCAGATCATCAAGATTCAATGAAACAAAGTTGTTGATTTGAAGAAGTCGTTTGATAGTCCATAAAATATTAGAAACCCCCCCCCCAGAAAGTCTTTTTAACACTCAATCCAGGCTCAGATCATATCTTTACATAAATCCTCATTCACTGGGTATTTTTTTAAACACAAAGGAACATTTTTTGTGTTAAAGTTTCTTAACGGATGTCTACCTAATTCCGCTGCTGTAGCAACATTCTCAAGTGTTCCTTTTACAAGTTTCCACAAATTAGTAACTTTACTTGATTGAATCTTAATTCTCCGTGACAATGTTAGCAGCTGGTTTGAACTTTGTGACGAAGATTTTCTCTTTAACATTAAAGTAGAGGCTAACAACCGGACGCTAGCTTCAGCTACGTCTCACTTCTAAGGTTTAATAGATAAATAAATCAAAATAAATTAATGCAACTGTCATAAAATTGGTATTTTCCAAATATGATATAAACGTGAATCCATCGTGTCTCCAACTTTATGTGTGTGTGAGTCTGTCGCTACGTATCATGAGAACTTTCTCGATAATTCCACATGTCGAGGAAAACTCCTGGTTTGTCTGTAAACAGCAGCTTTATGGTTCTTTGAAGTCGAAGGCTCTTCTTCAGTTTCCTCACTGACTCTTTTCTCCCTGAATAACTTTTCAAATATGTATTATTGTTTGGTTTTTGTATTTAGCTTTTAGCTACTAGCTTAGCATTCTAGTTGGTGCTAAAAGTAGCTACTTTAAATCATGTGACCCAAATGCATGTTGTGAACAGAATTTGGAAGTTTTTCAAGATAAATCTTCCTTCAGGATCAGAATATAAACAAAACGGAAATATTCTAAATTTGCACATTTATTTATTTTTTCTGTCCTGTACCAAGTGATCCACGGACCGGTGCCGGTCAGCGGCTTGAGGGTCGGACATCACTGCTACCCTGTGAGGAGCTTATGAAGAACTTACAGTTTTCATTATTGATGCAGATCCCAAACAAACGCAGGATGTTGGGGGATTGAAAGCGATTCATCGTATCAGTTTCCTTTTTGAAAATCGTTTCCACCTCAGAACTGTTGAAGAGAAGAGACATGATGGAATGAGACGTACAATTTGATATCTGCACGGGGCTGGAAAAACCGTTTGATCCAGCTGGATCTTCAATTAGTTTATAATGTTTGAAAGTATATTAAATATAGCTAAAAATGTAATTAATTCTGTTTCATTGTCATTACTGAACTTTTCATTTGGTTGCTTCAGCAGGTCTGAGTAAATACACTCTGTATATTATTGAGTGTATTGATTTCACTGATGATCATTTGTCTCTGCTTTGAGTTCCACCGGCAAAGGAAGTTCCTGCTTGAAAAAATGACGTCATTTTTATTTGATCAACTTGCTCTGATTTAGAGGCGGAGCAGCTGACTCTGGACCAGAAGTTTGGTTCCTGCCACACCCTTGCATGTGTCCACTGCCTCACTACAAGTCCCATCAGCCACCTTCCTTCCAGCACAGCTGATCACCACCAGCTCATCAGTACCCTCCAGTATTTAAACAACCACCAGCCACTTCTATTTTGCGAAGTCTTATTTTACCTAGCAGACATTCTGAGCAATATTATTCCTAGTTACCTTCTCTGTGCCTTGACCTTTGCCTGCTTTCACGTTTATCTGCCTCGCCCTTGTGATTTTGACCTTTGCCTGTATTTAGACTACCTATTATGTCTTTCCCATGTTCAGCTTCATTAAAACGTTTGCATATGGATCCAAAAGACTCTGTCCCTGCTTTGCAGTCCTTGGGCAAGACAAACCCCACATTGCTTCAGGGATTATAGCCTGGTACCTTGCATGGCAGTGGAGACATCATCAGCGTGTGGATGTGTGTGGATGAATTGGACTTTGACTGTTAAGCAATTTACACCTAAGTAAAGGTAGAATACCATAAATAAGTGTGTTCACCCACCTTGAGACAGGGCCTGTGTTGAGATATTTCTTGATGACCACCGGGAATCCTTGAAACTCTCCCTTGTAGTTCTCTGCAGACTCAGTCATCATGAATGGCTTTTTGGGGAAGTCTGGGATAAATTTTAGCTCAGAAAGTTTTATCTTCCGAATTTCCTCGTAGGGCATTTTTTGCATCTTCACTGAAAAAAAAAAAAAAACAACAAGAGATAAACGTTAGATTTCTTAACTGGATCCAAAAAGAAACATGTCATTAAAAAAAATAAAAAAGCTTAAAAAGTGCAATTTAATGCTAAAATTTCTCAAAAAGCTAAAATAAAACAAATAAATAAACAAATACTCTAAGTACTATATGTTCCATCTCAGATAGTCACATTTCCATTCAGCCATGCACTGCACACATTCACACACTGATGGTGGCTCCACTGCCTCATACTGGTGCCACTGTATAACCACCAGGAGTGATGTGTGGTTCAGTGTCTTGCCAAAGGATGCTTTGACACATGGGCGGGCAGGACGGGAAGTGAACCTGCAATCTTCCGATTGGAAGTCGACTCCTGTGCACCACGGCTGCCTGGTATTAAATTGCCTTTGCAAGTTTAATGTCATCTTTGTATTTGCCATCTAATTTCACTGTGATCTATGACACAAGTGACCTGATCCAACATGTCTTTCTCTGATTCCAAAACATTTTATTGAAGTATTTGACTTTAGAGTTGAGCAATAGCAACTTTCACCTTTTGGTTGATCTTTTATTGCCTCTAAATTTAAGTTTTACAATTTATGTTTCAATATTCTTTTACTTAAAACAGATTAAAAATATAAATATTGTTTTAACAAGCAGGCGGTATTGTTATGAGGATTTATTTTGGATTTCGTTATATTTGGTCATGTTCTAAGTTTCAGGTTTGTCATGATCCACAGCTCTCTTACGGTCTGTTAATTGCCATTAGTCTATTTACGTGTCTGCTTTTCATTTAAACTTTGTCAGGTCATCTGTTCTGTTCTGCCACCCTTCATGGTTCTCCGTTGTTTTGATTCCTATTCCTGACAATTGGAACTTTTAACATGCTAATTGTGTTAAACAGTACAGAGACCACTGCACCACAGTCAAAATAAGAACTTGACTGCAGATTGCAAAAAGTTCAATTTGTTTGGTTTTTTTATCAGATGTGAATTCTAGCCACTCATTCATATACTATAATCAGAGTTGTGAGATTCTCCCTGAATAAGTCGATAACAAAACTTTGCAGCTTGTTGCAACTCAAATCAGTGAAATTGCTGCAGAACATTTTCCATGGGAGGTTTTTAATAACACGGTGACCTATTTTGTTTTTTGGCAGATGTAAAACGTAGCTCTGTCTTGCTCATCTTGACAAAGCCGGGAACTTTTTACTTGGTAGTGAACTCTTCTGCTTATGTTGCAAATTACTGCCTTTTTCATGAGGTTTGTTCACTTTTGAAGGACATTTCCTGAAATGAACACCTTGAATTTTTAACGTATAAATCTTTAACTCAGAACTTGTTGGGTGTCATCAAGCTTCATGGCAAAAATGGACAATATACTCACAGAGGGCGAGAATTTCAGTCACATCACTCTGCATAGAAGTCATCATCTCCAGCAGCTCTGAGGAGCAAACAGTGAAGGTGAAACCAAGAACATTTTCTCTACTTTAAAAGAAAGTTTTTGCTTTTTTTAATTTTCTAACTGAAACCTCTAGGAACGGGGCCTCTGGACAGTATATTAGAACTGGACTGAGTGACTCCTCCCCCTCATGTTCCAAACAGGAAGTACCTGCTGGCTCCAAGAAGCCAAAATCCCAAAGGCTTCTATGGAGAAATAAACAACCAGAATAACAATTCTTGCTCTAATACCTTTTTTTTTAACATCTACGTTTGTTTTTATTATATTTTACCTTTTTGTATCTCATTCAAACTGACCAATCAGATCAAATAAAAGTATGTGGTCTTGTGTCCAATGACAGATTCCATGTAACCCTCTTTCAAGTGGTAGATACGTGGTTTACTAACAAGCGAGAACGGTTGTCATAGAAACGTCCACTCAGACCGACCAATCACTGCTTACTGACGACACCTGTCTTCAACATAGTGGTGTCAAGGTTACGCAAAAATGGCAACTGAATTGACTTCATTCTGTTGGAGACCGAAGTAAGCCATTTTCTATGGGTGACTTCAGTTGGTCCAGTTCTCATATACAGTCTATACTCTGGACATTAATCCTTAAAACATGTTTATTTTAAATAATCCCAGCAGATTACTGGTAATGCATCAGGGAAAAGAAATGAGAAGTGAACTGGAAAGCATCAAATGCAAGTCCACGTTTACTCACCCTCCTCGTCCTTCCTCCTGTCTTCTTCATCCTGCTTCTTCTGAACAACAATGTCAAAAACCTCGCAGACTGCTGCGTCGTGCTGTACATTCAGAGCTAAAGTAAGAGCCTGGAAGGCATCGTTGAGCCTTTCGTTCACATGGTTGAACTCTTCTTCATAGTAACCCTTTTTAATGGCACGTTTCATCCAGTTTGAAGACGCATGTTTTGCCAGGAGATTCCGTGTTGAGTCTAGAGTGATTGAGAGATCCTTGATGATGCTCTTCACATTTTCAGTTTCTACAACTTTCTTTTCGGTTTGAATGGAGCGAATGATCTTCTCCAAGGCTTTGACTCGGTCGCAAATGCGCTGACTGCGCTTTTTATTGGCCTTCACCTCCTCAACCAGGTCATAGATGCATTTAACAACTGACAGGATGGGCTCTATGAAGTCCATGGCTGAAGAAAGACAAGAAACGACATGTAGTTCAAAACATGAACAGACAATAAACATAAACTCATGAGATACTGAAACATTGTTTTGACAGCTCAAACTCTTCACACAGCAAATGTAAGCGGTCTGAGTGCACATGCTCAGACGTGTCTGCTGCGTCACCGTGGTGAGTTCAAGTACCCTCAGACAGACTAACACCCAGGTATGAATGTTAAAAAAAAAAACTATTTACGTCAAATTTGGTGGAATTAAATAATCTAAACAAAACATCTGTTACACAAACACACAACTGAAGTATAAAGTTGCATGTGTGAACACCACAGCAGCTTAATCCTGAAGCGGCAGAGGCCATCACCTGCTCACACCAAAACTAACATCACTTTGAGACGACCAAACGTAAAGCTTGGTTAGCTGTGAAGAAAAGAGTCTTTGGATTCCTGATGGACAAGAAAGTTGTTGGTCAGCAGCTCAATTTACCTCAAAGAGTAAAAGACAAAAAAACAAACCTATTGTTTTGCAGGAATGTGGACAGTCACTGTATGCAGGAATCTCGATCAGTGTAAGATGACTGCAAGTTCAGCTGTTTTAAGCAGCACTAAGCTCCTCCCTTTTTATTCAAGACTTTTTTTCTGACAGTTGAGCCCTCTGGCTCTAATTCCAGCCTTGAATGTTTTCAGTTTCTTCATGGCTCAGATTTTTTTCTCTTGAAAACTGATCTGAGAAAAAAGGTAAGTACACGTTTGAGTCTTGTGGGGTCCAGATGACTCCACTCCCAACATTAACGTGCCTAGGATAGCACAAGGTTAAGACAACTGGTTGAACAGCTTTCAGGAGCTGAAATACAAGTGTTCTGAGTGTTTTTGACCTTTAAGGAAGCGTCTGTCTGAAATATGAAGGGTCTTGGCATAATCTCCTCTTACCCTGAACCATTTCTGTATATTTGGTAAAATGCTTCATTCAGGTAAAAGTGTCTTAAACCTGAAAATAAGCCTTAAAACAGAAAAGTGTGTAGGCGTGACAGCTGGACTATAGAGTCAAGTCATTCTTCTTTCACATCAGGGTCCACAATGTGAACCCTTCTGCTCAAGACTAAAAACAGTGATGTACGGTATTACCAAAAAAACACATAAATAAATTACAACATTTTTAAAACAAAGTACCTTAAACACAGAAAAATATATTCAAAATATTTTGGAATCAATGGGCTATATGCACGACCTACTTCTGCATTCGGTATAAGGCCGCTCAATCATTTAGTGGGCTGTTTACATGGAAATACCTTCTGGTCTTTTGGAGCTATCAAGAGTCACTATACATGGTGTAAGGCATATTGTTTGTCTTTCTAGCAAAATACTTAAAAATAAAAATGCAAAAAGGATTTAAATTTTAGGTGTCATCCTCAGCGCAAACTTTGAAGGTAACTTAGGCTGATTGATGTTATGCATACGATTTACATGTGATCAAGTGAAAAGCTGACAATTTATGTTGGTGACGCATAATAGGTGCAGCCAAGATGCAGATTGCTCTGCAGCATGTATTTTAGGTGTATCTAAAGCTACTTGTTGTTACTGGTCGCTTGTATTTAATGTTAAAGGCCAACCAAATTGGAATCTGACTCCAACCACAGCTGAAATTTGAAAATTAAGTCAGAGGGGTGGGGTTTGGGAACGGGACTGTTACCTTTACTGGAGCTGCAGATCATTATGTGGGACTTACATGGTTTGACCAATCACAAAATTCAACCTTTTCTTCACCTGTAGGGGGCAGCACACCAACGATTTTTGACTATATTTTAAAGAACTAAACCACTTTCTTTTAGTTTGTCAAAAATGTTGCAATGACCAGCAGACAGCACTTTTAAAGCCCCATTCATAGAGGTCAAAAGCCAAAAAAAGTTGATTTAGGGTTTTGTTACCCTTTAAAGCACACCTGTCAAAGTCAAGGCCCGGGGGCCGGATCCAGTCCTCCAGGGAATTCTATACGGCCCTCCAGATCATTTTATTTTATTGTTATTACTGACCTCATGTTATCTTGCGCTTACTTCTAACTTGTATTATTGTATTTTTATGGAGAGTAAAATATTGAAAGTTATTTATGGTTTAAGTTGATTTTGTTCTGGAATAATATTCCGGCCTTTTTATTTCATAGAATTGTGTTAAAAAGCTACGGTTTTAAAAAATGGCATTCTGCTAGCTTTTCTGACTATGGTTTTTACTAAGATTTTTTAGTGTATTTTGGAGTTTAGCTAATATTTCAACGACATGATAGCTGTTTTGGCAAATTTAGACTTTTTTTAGTCTTTAGGCTATTTTGACATTTAGATATTTATTCAGCTTTTATCTGTTCAGACTAAACTTGTTTTTTGTATTAGTTTCTTAGGGTAATTTGGCATTTAGCTAATATTTTAGATGATTATCAGCTTCAGTGATTTCAGCTATCAATTTCAGCATCTGCATCTATCAGCACTAGCATCTTCAGCAGCCAAATTCAGCTTACAGCATTCACACTAGTATTATCACAGGTAATGCTAAAAATCTAGTTCATAGTTATGTTAAAAAGGAACAGTGTTAAAGTTTTAAAAAGTTAGTTGAAGAGTGTTCAATAAATATTTATCCTATTTGTCCCTGGATCTAAGGTGTGTTTTGGATTTTGGCCCCTTGTGTGATTGAGTTTGACTCCCCTGCTTTAAAGCCTACTGCTCAGCTCATGAGGTGAGTCTGTCTTCTTCATGAAGTATAGCCTCTCCTCATCTCTCTCAGAGAGCTTTTATTTGTTAATGGTAATTACTAAGACAGAAACTAAAAATCACTCTGCTTGAATAGATAAGAACACACCAACGACTCACAATGAAAGCGATTGTAAATATTTTTCTACGCTAGACCTTCCCCGAGTCATCATAGTGATCTCGAAACAACTTTGGTTTCTTGTTACCACTCATCATCTAACCACCACTAGTTAGTCTAGAATGCAGCAGCACCACAGTTAACCGGAATATCCACAAAAGTGCACATCACTCAAGTTCTCAGCTCACTGCACTGACTCCCTGTCAATTTTAAAAACAGTTTGAACTTTTATGACTCTTTTTTTTAAAGCTTGTAATGGTCTTTTCTCAATTTGCTCAAGGTCCACCTACAATGAAAATCATGTTTTTTTGAGTTTTTAACATGTATGTGTAGCATTTTTCTTATGAAAGAGAACAAGCTGGTCAGCTAAGGTCCAAGAGCTACGCCCCGTCAGAGAAGATTTTGGAAACAGAGGCTTCAGATCAACATAAAAAAATGATTTTTAAGACTTTTAGTTTGGGGGATTTTGATTAAAAACTTCATAATCGTAATCAAAACACTACTGGGAGCGTATTTTAAATGAGAAATGTCTCATAGGGGGACTTTAAAATAGCTTTCAACTGTTTTCAGCCATTTTAGAGTTTTAAGGTCTGTCACCCAGTATCTGATTCGTGTATTTGTGATTCTAAGTAATGGAATAATAATCCTGCAGAACTGCACATAATGTCAGAACTACCTTAACAGTCTTTTTTCCCCATATTGCTGCCCTCTGGCACTTTTCTCTGTTGCTTTCTGTTTTGTAACTACAGTGCAGGATTATTGGCAGGGACTGCTGACACACCTGAAACCCATCTACACTCACCCTTTTAGTATTTCATTTAACTATAGTTTTTGCCAGCCCTTACCTGCTGGTCCATCAGCTAACCTCTAGTCTAGACGTATTGAGAAATTAAAACATTGGGACATCAAATTAAGTTGCTCAATTTTATTAAACACTTGAAAATAGGGATGCGTTTTGGCAGGAGTCTGACGACATGAGTATCACGTTTACACATGTCACATCACGATATAACATGTATCCAGATATTTCCCAAGATAGTACCAGAGACAATATTTTGCAATTTTTTTAGAGTATGACTTAGAAAAAAACTTTGTCTAAAAATGTATTAAACTTTTTGCATGAATAAAATAGTAAAATATTTTTTAAAGGGCCTATATCATTTATTGACATCAATCTGGAGCCAGCATTTCTACGTTTATTTTAAATAAAATCAAACTTATTGTTGATATACAAAATAAAAGAGTAAAAAAAAAAAAGTTCTGGAAGTCAAACATATAAACCATGCCAAAAACATTAATCAAACTACAATCAATAAAATTGGGTTTCTTGGTTTCACTATAGTTTTTATATAAATGGCAATAACTATCTTCAATATTAAACTCTTAAAAATTCCTTGAAAATATATTTTTATTATTTGTTTTAAAATGAACGTTTCATTTAAATAAGCAAATAATAAAAAAAGAAAAAAAACTTGATCTTACGGTATATGTCCTTTTTAGAAAAAGGTTGATTCGTTTGGAAGAAATATGTTTTTCTTTTAGTCAGAAGCATTGACTGTAAAAATATTTTTTTAAATAATAATAATAATAATAAATAATAATAAATATTTTTAAAACATTATTTTTATACATAGTCTATGGTCAGAAGCGATTTCTACGGGGAGCTTCTGCACTCCGATCCACTTGGTGGCGCTGTTGAGTTAGAATGAGCCAAAGACACAAACAGAAAACCTCAATCTTGCGCATGCGTAGTACCGGGCGTTCACGAGGAGCTGAAAAGAAGGCATCCCAGCAGTCCCCAACATGTCCAGCCTGGAGAGCTTTCAGAGTCAGCTGTGTTCTGTTATGGAGAGTCTGTCGGGAGCGGCGGTGGCAGAGCTGGGCAGGCTTCTGAAGCAGAGTTCGGCTGATGTCTGGACCGGGCCTGCTGTGGATCCAGTTATGGTTGCGGGGCGCGAGGGAGAGCGGGACCGACAACAGCTTGTTCAAAAGATAACGGTGAGAGCCCAGTTCTGAGAAAAATTAAGAGAATTACGAAATATATTTATTGTATTGTCATTAGCGAATGAGCTTTTGTTTTCCCATAATGAAGTTATATAACTTCTTCTTTAAACTCTTGGAAAAGAAAATCAACTTTCTGGAAACTACGTTACCCAGAATTCCCTTCGGATGTTTCCATAGTTAGGACGCTATAAGGGGCCAATTTCAGACTTTACCAGATTCATTCTGTTTAAATATAGAAAATACATATTCTAGTTTAAAGATTAGAATAGAATAAAACTGTATCGATCCCACAAAGGAGAAATGATCTTGTTACCATATCTCTATTAAAAGCAGCAGATAAATAATAAATATACACTAGTGTAACCATTGTCTCATGCAGAGGAAGAAGAGGATTGTCCATGATGGATTAAACTTTCTGTAACATCCTTCTCTTACTACAGTCACAAATTCTAGGGGACATCCCAGAACGGAGCCGGATTTTCCGGACACGTCTGTTCTTCCAACTCTGAAGGACCCTGGCCTCTCCTGCAATCCCCAATCGATTTTTCTGGTGGCATTTTGTTTTTACCAAATGACAACAGCTGGTCGTGTAAAACGATGCACCCACAGAATGCTTCAGACCTGGAAATAGTGGAAAAATAGTCCAAAAGGGGCAGCAGGGACACAAGTGTATTCACTGTAAAAAAAAAAAGTTAATATCTAAAAAAAAAAAACAGGCCATCACTTTTTCTCAACAAGAGATGAAAAAATATGTTTTTCATGTCTACTTAGGATGTTTTTATTATGCTAATTTAAATGTTTTTTTCTCTGATCTCACTGTCATGTTTGCATATTTCACCCCCTAGATCTTGTGTTTAAGTCCATGATTCATAGACAAACTGAAAAAAAGCTTTAAAGGAGCTGATTCACATCTACACAAGAGAAGAAAACACCATCAACACCTTTTTTACTGAAATGACTGAAGTTATAAATAACAGACAAACAAAAATAACAAAAAAAAACAGTTGTTTCTAACAAAAAGTAGTAATAATAACATAAGATGGAGATTGTACTGATATTTACAGATTCTGCAATTAGCTGCACAGATCTGGAGCCCCATCAGTCCTGTTTTTCATGATTATAAAACAAGAAAGGCTGTGCTGATGAACTGATCTCATCCTTTACTTCACAGGATTGGTTTGCGTCCTTCATGGAAGCATGGACCAAAGATGCCGTGGCGAGGATTCTGAAGATGCTGAAGTCATCTGAATGTCAGGTTTCCCCTGCAGAGCAGAGCAAACGCCTAAAGATTAGAACTAAACCGAGAAGCAAAACAGTGAAGGGAAGTGTTGCATCCAGAAGAAGTAAGTTAAAAACAAGGACTTTGATGCTTTTGTATCCTTTTTCTGGGGGGGCTTACCGTGGATTCAAATCAGGATTAGCTTAAAGTGAATCAAAGAAATAGGCTGTAAATTTAAAAAAGAAAATTTAAACCATTTTAAACTCAGAAGTACACACTATAAACTTGAAAAAAAAATTAGAATAATTAACTTGTAAATTCAAAAAATATATTTTAAGAAAAATTAAACATAAAAAAGTTAAAATCTAAACTTTGAATCTAAATTTTATAGCAATTGAAATACAATGTTTATTTGTAGCACCTTCTATTTTGTATTTTTAAGGTTATTGTAACGACATCTCTACTATCCAGAATAGTGTCTGTTTGTGCCGTTTCTGTCAGCACTCCTCTGATGGACCAAACCTTGGGAGAGCTTCATCACTACTGTACAAGCCGTCAGTGGAGGGATGGCCAATGGTAGACGCTACCTGATGCAGAAATTATGTCATCTCAATCTCTATCCCCTTATGTCAATCATGTACTGGTAACCAATGGGCTTAAAGCTCCACCCCCACGTAAAAGTAGGCTTTACTGCTAAAAATCCTTTTTCTGTGTGAAACTGTAAATTGAAAACTGAAATTAAAGGAGAGAAACAAAAAAACAGCTTTATTAGTTTTATTTTAAAAAAGTTTCACATTTACAATATTTTTGTCAAATTTCAAAAAGTTCTTTAAAGTTTAAAAATATGTTTTCCAGATGTACAATTTGATTTTTAAGATTTCCTTTAGGTTTGCAATATGTTCTTATAATCTTAAAACTTTTTCAAGTGTCCAGTCTGGTTTTCATCCACTTGATCCTGATTTGACCAGAGAACCTGGTCGCAGACAAGATGGCGGCTAAAAATTATTAGCTGGAAATTCCACAAGATTTCAGAGTCACTTTTATTAAAACTTTATTTTAGTGTTCAGGATTAGCTTAAAATGTGTCAAAAGAGGGTAAACGCTTTATTAAAGGATATTAACAAAGGTGCTCAGATTTGTAAAACTGTTAAGACTTTGGAGCCTTAGCTCCAGACTGGTGTTTATGTTTGAACGCAGTTAGCTCCAACCCGATCAACAGGAATCACCTTATTCTGACACGGAGAAAAATCAGCTTTGCAGCGATATAAAATGACTTTACTTTTTCCACCAAAAAGTAAAGTATTCTGCAGAATTTCTTTTGTCAGAGGAGCAGCAGAATGAAGAACCAGCAGCTGAAGCGAACAGACTTTTAGTTTTCTTCCTCTTTTGTCTTCATACAGCTGCAGCCATGACTGAGCAGACAGACTCTGCCGCTGAAACTGCTCTTCCGGATTCCGGTGAAGGAGGAGCCGTCCCGGAGGACTCCGACTCCATGAGTGAGCAGAAGCAGGCAGCAGGACGCTTCCAGTGCCCTTCATGTGACAAAACGTTTGCTCTGAAGTGTCTGATGAACCGACACTTCCTGATCCACAGCCGGCCTCACCTCTGCTCTCAGTGCGGCAAACGCTTCGCCGCTCTCCGTGGACTGACCGCACATTCCAGGACGCACACGGGGCAGAAGCTGCACAGATGCGCTCAGTGCGGGACGGGGTTCGCCTACAAGTCCAGCTTTCAGAGGCACATGCAGAAGCACACCGTGGAGAAAGGCAGGACGCACACGTGTCCGGCGTGCCAGCTTGAGTTCTGGGGGGAGCAGGCGTTTCAGCGCCACAGGTGCTGCGCTCTGACGAAGACCTTCCAGTGCTGCGTCTGTCCAGAAACCTTTGAGTGCCGACAGACTTTAGCCAACCACGAAAACCTCCACTCTGGAGCCCGGGACTTTGTCTGTGAAAGCTGTGGCGAGCGTTTCCTCTCCGCCACGTCGCTAGCCGTGCACAGAGTGATCCATGTCCAGAACGAAGACGGCCTCCTGAGCAAAGGGGGCGGAGACAAGGCCTTCACCTGCGACGTCTGCGGCAAACGCTGCAGTCACCGCAGCGCGCTGAAGCACCACATGCTGACCCACACCGGCGAGCGGCCGTACGTCTGCGAGACGTGCGGCAAGCGCTGCAGCCACGCCAGCGCGCTGCAGAACCACCTGAGGGTCCACACGGGGAGGAAACCGGGCCAGAAGCCCACCTGCAGAGTCTGCAGGAAGAAATTCAGCTCCGCCGTCAAGCTGAAGTACCACATGAGCGTCCACACGGGAGAAAAGCCGTACGCCTGCGATCAGTGCGACAAGCGCTTCAGCAACCCCAGTAACCTGCAGGTGCACCGCAGGATCCACTCCGGGGAGAAGAAGTACGGCTGCAGCGTCTGCGGGAGGAGGTTCATCCAGAGAGTCGGTCTGAAGCTCCACAGACGGGTCCACACCGGGGAGACGCCCTTCCACTGCTCCACCTGTGGGAGGGGCTTCACCCACAGGTGTGACTTCAGGAAACACCAGAGGAGACACGAGGGAAGAGATGAAACGGCTGCAGACGTTTCTACTCTGTGCTGATTCACTACAGGAGAGGGGGGGACTCCAAAACACAAAATAAACATTTATTGAACACACTAAAACATTTTCAAAACTTTAAAATTGTACATTTTTTAGATCAACTTTAACTATATTTATCCTTGCATGGAAATTCTGTTTTTGTCAACATTACTATTAATTTACTGTAGAGCACACGTGTCAAAGCAAAGGCCCGGGGGCTGAATTCGGCCCCCGGGCCTTGGCTTTGACACGTGTGCTCTACAGTAAAGACCCACTCGGATGAAAATGGTGTTTTTACTTTGACTGAAAGTTTTGGAAGAGAGAGAGTTAACACAGGGATCATGGGAAATGAGGGAAGGCTCACTCCCTGTCAACAGTCCCGTCCACAACTCAGGTGAAATACTAATGAACTCCTGCTGCTCTACAGAAACTATGTCCTAGAAAATTACTTGTGCTTTTTCATTTTGGCAAAAACACCATCGTCATGATTAAAAGACCACTTTGAACAATTTTAGATGATGATCAGAGTCTGACTTTAAATGCACGCACAAAAGCAGCTGGATCCTTCCATGTTCAACAATCAGAGGACCAGTTATCTTCTTTTTATAGAGACGATCAATGAAAAAACTGCTGACTCAGCAGCTTTCCCCTTCCATCATCAGATGAGTCAGCAGGTATCCGTAAAACCTATAGTCCTGTTTCTGATGGATCTTCTATAGCAAAGATAGACAACTCACAGATTTGTCTGTGGATGAATTCTGTGTACTTAGGTTATAAATCACTAAACGGCTGAAAATCTGAACACCTAAAATGTTTTAGTCATTTGAATTTTGTTGTGTTAAGGGACTTCTCAGAGCAAAAACATGGTTTTAACTGGAGGGTTTCCCTTGGTGAAGTTGGTTCTTCTACTCCCATTACTCTCCACAAGATGGCGATCATGTTCTCACATATATAGAAACACTTCATATGGGGATGTAGAGACTCACTTGTGTTCAGATGTTGAGTTCTGCTCAAATTAATAACTGTTTTTTTGTAACAGTTATCTAATTCAAAATGCAGCAGTAGTGTCTGCATTTAACAGGATGTAAAACTCCTATTATCCTAAAAAAAAAAAAGAAACCCCACAAAATAAGATTTCTGGTATACCAGTTTAGAAAGAAATATTTGGGAAAAAAGACTCAAACTCGACGGCGAGCCACGGCGTCCAGTTGATTCAAGACGCGCCTGTATCCTGATGCACGCAATAATCCACCTGTCCAGATCTCTGTGGCTCCCCCGTCACACAACTGGATGCTCCAAAGGCCGGGATCTTGGATAAAATCCAGTGAGCAAAGAACCTTACTGGTCTTCTGCCGCGGTAAGAGGAGATGCAGCCTCAGCGGATGGTGCGTACCGGCCACGTTTAATCACCTTGGGGCGGGTTCACCAGCCGCCAGGTAAACAGTCCACATCCCAAAATACACGTGCAAAACACATCGACGAAGTAAGTGGAATACACATGGATAAAATAAAAAACGTGAACCCCCACATCAGGAAGAACTCTTTTTTCACAATGTGACTTAGACACAACTGTTGTCTTTCTATCAGCTGGAACCAGTCCCACCATTCTCCTCTGGCATCAACAAGACATTTTAACACAGAACTGCAGCTGACTGGATATTTTCTCCTTTTCTGACCATTCTCTGTAAACCCTAGAGATGGTTGTGGGTGAAAATCCCAGTAGATCAGCAGTTTCTGAAATCCTCAGACCAGCCCGTCTGGCACCAACAACCATGCCACCTTCAAAGTCCCTTCAATCACCTTTCTTCTCCACTCTGATGCTCAGTTTGAACTCCAGCAGATTGTACTGACCATGTCTACATGCATTGAGTTTCTGCCATGTGATTGAATGATTAGAAAATTCTGTTAACCAACAGTTGGACAAGTGTGCCCTATGAGTGTACATAAAGTTAATTTGATTCAGTGTAACAAAACCAGAAATGTGATTTAACATAACCAGATGTGACTCAGCTTAACAAACATGACTCAACATAAGGAGAAATGACAGACTTGATGAACCAAATTGAGATATTCCTCAACTTTCCTCAATATAACTGAACAAGACATGTAAAAAAAGATGCGACTCAACATAGCGTGATGTCACTGGATACAGAGGACATGACTCAGCATAAAAGATGAAACTTAAAATAAGATGTAAATTGACAAGCAAGAACTGAACATCATGAGATGTAGCTTGGCGTAATGATATGTACTGTAGCTTTACGAAACAAGGTGACACACGAGATGAAAGTGAAAATACCAGACATGACTTGTCAAAGTGAGATTTCACATGACATTAAAGTTGGGATATAAAGAAAGTAACTTGATAGAAGATGGAATTAGGGATGCAGGACCTTGACGTGACTAAACTTGGCTTGAATGTGCTCGGCTGAGATCGGCTGGTGAGCTGACCAGGGTGTGCTTCAGCCTTCAGTAGCTGGGTAGACTCCAGGATCAGCATGACCTTGAAATGGTAACAGAGGGTTTATAAAATGGGTGGAACTTGACACCACTTGATGGGAACTTGCCTTTAATGAAAAACGGCAGATGACCCCTAATAGTAAAAAGCTGGACTAGACTACAAACTGGAACAGACATGACTTACGGACTCAACTGTGAACAGAGAAAATAGGAGGGAACTGACACACACAGACAATCAACAATCAATGACCTGACCTGAAACACAGAGAGAACAGGAAATTAAATACACAGAGACCGGATTTATTAGACAAACGACAGCTGGGAGCAATCATGAAACAAGGACAAGCGGCAAGTGAAGAAGGAACAGAACCTGACACTAAAAATGCCCTAACTCAGAGGTCGGCAACCTTTAAGAGTAAAAGAGCTATTTGGGCTCTACTCATCAAAACATAGAAGGAGTTGCATCAATTTAGCCTTTAAGAAATTTGGATTTGCATTCATTATCTCCTTTTTTCTTTAGAAATATGAATAATGTCTATTTTTGGGCACGAACAAAAGAAAAAATAGAAAAAGAAACTAGCATCTCAAAATGTGATTTTTTTTTCATTTTTACTTTTGTCAAAGATGTCAAATTAGCCAAAAAGCTAGCTTGTTGCTTAATCACTAGCTAACCTCCAAAATAGTCTAAAATTCCTCAGTAAACAAAATTGGTCAAAAACTTTAACCTGTTGCTTAAATAGAAGCTAAACTAAATTAGCCTAAAAATCCAAGTAAATAACAAATTAGCTGAAATTATTAGCATTTTGCTAAAATGTTAGCTAAACTCCAAATTAGCATAAAAAAGTCAGAGGCCAAATTAGCCACAAAAAAACCTAGCATATTGCTAAATAACTAGCTGAACACCAAAACAGCCTGAAATTTCTCAGTAAAAACATCAGCCTGTTGCTTAAATAGAAGCTAAACTCTAAATCAGCCTAAAAGTACCAGTAATTAACAAATTGGCCAAAAACAGTTAACATGTTAGCATGCTAACTTAGCATAAACTGTTAGCACGAATACCAAAAAAAACACAGTTATGTTCTGAATGAGGTGAATGTTTTGATACCAAGAGTTGAAATTGCTGAAAGTGTGATTGAGTTTTTACGTGCCGAAAAACGTACAGAAATGAGTAGGAGAATAGCGATAGTGTGAATGCTTTTTTAATTCACACAATAAATGCTCCGTAAGTTTAAAAAAAAAAAAAACATTTTATTTTTCTTCAGCTAGAGAGCCATCATGGAGAGATAAAAGAGCCACATGCAGACCCCTGACCTATACAGGGGTAACATTTAAACCACTTATGGTGTGTGAAAACCTTTTTTGATGATTTCACATTTAGCTTCCAAATGGAAGCAGCAACAGTCAACTATGAGTTAAATGTGTTCAGGTTCTCTGGTTGCAAAACAAGACCCAATAATGACTCCTCCACCACCCTGCAAGTGAGATTGTACAACCAAATGAGATTTTTATTCAGATAAAGACGTGTAGAGATATAGATAGAGCTTTAATGAATCCCACGACAGGGAAATTAATGACACATGTATGCGATAGCTGGACGTTAGCCAGATAAGGCTGAATATTTTATCAGGAGTGTTGAACCGACAGCAGCAGATCGATGAGTGAGAGCACAGATCCATCAGTTCTGGGTCTCAGCTCACTGACACAATGACTCTGACCTTGGATAGATGCCATTAATTACAACTCTGCAAAGCTCTTTATCACCCCCAACCCAACGCAAGTGACCCATCAGTCAGCAGCAGCCGGATAATGAGAGCAAGCAGTGGGCTTGCATCCCTGCATTATGCAACATTATCTCACTTACATGCTCAAATGGTAAACTGAGATGCTGGCACTGATGGTGGGTACCCACAGCATTGAAGTTCCTATCTAATATATTAGAATCAGTACTTTACGCTGTTACAGTTTTGGGGTTTCTCAACTTCAGAATACAGTTCTGCAGATTTCTGTCTTGCTAAAAACCCTGATGCAGCTTGATGATGACTGGTAGAAGTGCAGAGGGGATGGATATCTGCCCGTTACTCACCTAACTGTCCTTTTTCACACTTTCACATACCTGAGAGACACCCAGTCCAACCTCAGATCTGCTGGAGTAGGTAGGGTCATAGGGGGCAAACACTGCCAGTCCTCTGTCCTAATATTTGCCCTCACACAAACCCCAACAGATTTGAAACCAGTGATCCTTCAGCTGCAGGTCCATGTCAGTAGTCCACCACTGCCCATTCTCTTTGATCTGGGGTGGTTTCTGATCTTCCTGATGTGTAACCGTTGTGCTATCCTAGGTATGTTTACATTAAAGTGGGGTCATCTGGACCCCACAAGATAGAGCACTGACCTTTTTTTTCAAAGATTTTTTATTGTCACTGGTGTCTGTGGCAACCGATCAGGGACTCAGCTTTGGGCATGTGACGTTTTCAGTGACTAGATCAAAGAGTAGAAATAAACATTCAAGATGGGAGGATTTTCGTCATGAACTTCTATATGTTTTCTCAAACCACGGGGTCCGCTAGGTTGCTGGAAACTGTCCCAGGTTCTGTTGGGCGAAGGCAGGATACAGGACAGATCTTCAGCCTGTTACAGAGCTCATTGAGATGGATGGACGGCTATGCTAGCCAAATCATATTTGACTCTCATAAAAGTTACTTTTTTGAACTTCTTGCACATGGTCTAGAACAGGGATCTGCGACCTTCAATACTAAAAGAGCCATTAGGCTCTGTTTCTCACTCATCAAAGCCTACAGCAAAGTCTTATTTCACCCTTTCAAATATTTTGATACTGCCTTGAATTCATATTGGTGCTACTTTTCAAATACATCAATTGTATTGTTTTTTTTGGCAGAAAAACAAAAAATATATAGAGTCTGGACCAGCCTTGTATGACTTCTTATCATTCTACTTAAGCTAATGTACTAATGAAGAGTTTAAAACTTCGTAAATCAAAAATAGCATTTCTCTTTGATTTCTTAGGTCCACTTTGGTGAGTTTTCCCCTTTTTCCTGACATTTTACTGATGTCAACTTGAACATTACTTTATAGGTTCATGATCCATTATAAATAGTATATAAAGAATATAAAAAAGGGTTTTCTTTGAATCTTTCTTCTGTATTGTCACAGACAGACAGCTGGTTCCACGTGCAGCAGGTTTATTAGTTCAGGCAGCAACTAAGCACAGCTTTGTTTTTACTTTTAAATTTTATTTTTACCTCAAAACTGTTCATTGCACGTGAAAGAAATATTTTTAACACAGACAAATGCCTTTAGACCATCAACAATGACTGCCTGATTTCGCAATGCAGAATGTCATGTTTAAATTTAAGTTTGACATGCATTCCAGATTCCGCCACTAGACGGTCAAGTGGTAATGGCTGCGGACTCACATTCAGAAGTTCATGGGTTCGAATCCCGCTCAAAAATGGTCCACATGAAATATTTGTTTTTACTTTTAAATTTTATTTTTACCTCAAAACTGTTCATTGCACGTGAAAGAAATATTTTTAACACAGACAAATGCCTTTAGACCATCAACAATGACTGCCTGATTTCGCAATGCAGAATGTCATGTTTAAATTTAAGTTTGACATGCATTCCAGATTCCGCCACTAGACGGTCAAGTGGTTATGGCTGCGGACTCACATTCAGAAGGTCATGGGTTCGAATCCCGCTCAGGAACAGTCCACATGAAATATTTGTTTTTACTTTTAAATTTTATTTTTACCTCAAAACTGTTCAGTGCAGGTGAATGAAATATTTTTAACACAGACAAATGCCTTTAAACCATCAACAATGACCGCCTGATTTCGCAATGCAGAATGTCATGTTTAAATTTAAG
>NC_050523.1:22269344-22284273 GCF_002922805.2 Oryzias melastigma | reverse complement strand
CTGCGTAAATTTGCGCAGGCTTAGGAATTCTAGTGTTAAGAAGCAGGTGTCTGTGCAGAAACATTGTTTTGCAGCACAAAATAATACAGTATGTGCTTTGAACTCATAGATTAACAAAAGAGTTTTAAAAAATACTTTTTACGAAAGTTTTGATAGTATTTGAAATCTTGAAGAATGGTAGGGCACACAAGGACTCTTAACCTATTGTAAAACCAGCAGAGGTGTGAAAAATCCAACAGTTTATCTTACAGTTCAAGGAGCACCTCTAAATTCAACCAATGCTAACCAAGTACTTTTTGAAAGAAAGAGCTTCTATGTTCATTTTCCTCAGCCAGAGAGCAACAATGGTAGGGATGATGTGTCTACGAAGCCTCAGGTTGCAGACTGTTTTGCCTAGAACGTACTAGTCGCCCCTATTGCTCAAGGTGAAACTTTTCTCCTCATTTTAGCAGCAGTCAAGTCACCGGATATTGCGTAAGACGGAAAAACCAGCAAATCACAGCCCCTCGGGAGAGACTTTTTCCACCATGTTGAAGCAGCTCCCAGATGCTTAATATCCCAATTTCTTCAGCTATCTCATCAGATTCACATCTGGTTCTGTGTGGGTGTCAGCTGTTCTGACGGCTGTCAGATCGATACATAAACAGATTTATAGATAAAAGAACGAGAGTCTGAAAACAAAACAGAAGTTTCCTGTGACTTCATGTGACCTAAAGTGTTTATACTACTTAATAACATCACTAATTCACTTTATAGTTTTTGGTTGTGTTTTTTTTTCCCCACTTGATGTGGCAACTGTTGTTTTTGAACACCAGCCCCTCATTCAACCTTGCCTGTTCTGTCCTTCATCTGGTCATCTTGATGCATCATTATTACTGTGCAGTTATGCCTAAGCTAGTAGATTCTATGCATATTTCCAAATAAGCTATTATATTTATAATTGAATACACAGCAGTGTTTTTTTTGGCTCTGGAGTTTACACAATAAGTCACAGAAGAGATGAAGAGATTGACAACACTGCTTCACAAATTACAGCACACAACAAGAGGACACTTTCTAAGGAAGAAATCCCAAATCTTACATTCTGACGGAATTCTAAAACTATTGCAAAACCAGGGAAATAATTAAGTTTTTACCCAGTTAACCTCTGAAGTTTACGTATCATGACATAATTAAATCCATTTAAAATCGATGTAATTTAAAAATACTTTTGTTAGTTTTCATTTAAGTTTTTAAAATGTATTTTTTTAAATGATGATTAATTTTTGCAAGAAAAACGTAATGTTCAGGTAAAATTGAAAAAATAGGGATGGACTGAAGGAGTTTTCTGCTAAGGTGCACACACACACCTGCTGCGTCAAAAGACTTTGCAAACACGCATAGAGCAGAATTTTGGACTTATACGTGCATTTATTAAGAGTTTTTATTGACTTCTCACGCTTGTCGAGCTGGAGCATGCACCATTATCCTCAACTATTCTACTCTACTCTCAGCAGAGTATTATGGGATGCCAACATGTTGTTCCTGAAAGGACTTGAGCAAATAAAGACAAAAAATTAAAATAATTAACTTTCTTGTTGTCTACTGTTAGGTCATGGTGGAGTGAAGTGCAGCGCTCAGGAAAGCAGGATGGAGGTGGAAGCTAAAAGGACACTTCCTTTATAAAGTATTTGAAGATTGTTTATTACTTAACTAAAATTCAGTTGTTGCAAAAGTTGCAGATTAATGCAGATTACAGGACATGCCTGTAGAATGTTCAGGGTGTGTCTCACCATGCAGACAAATTAATAAACAAAATTCTCAAACGTGTTTCCCTAGAAGCCTGGAGTGGAGTTCGTGAAACATTTACACAATACCGCTTCAACAAATGGAGTTAGAAATGACTCACTTCCTTTATTTTAATAATTTTTATTTTGTGTACTAAACTTATTGTGAGCTCAGTAAAATGAGTGAAGGACTTTATTGAGGTCTTAATGTATGTTTTCAAACAAGAATAAAATTAAAATGTATGCATTTTTGTAATGTTTTAACCAAGGTCATGCAAAATAGCAAAAATACTAGTTTTAAAAATTGATTTATTGAGCTATTTGACAATTTAAGAAACCGTATCCATATTTTTACAATATTTATTAAATTAAAACTCTTCCCCTGAATTTAAAGAATATAGTACGTTTTGTAAGATCTTATTAATCTAATTTATCCAATAAACAGAAACACTTTTTTAACTGACTTTAAGTTATTACCTTCATAGCAAAATATAGAGGAGTGAAAAATACATTAATATTTAATCTTAGTCGTGATAAAAGGAGCATCATTTTATTGATTGACAATGAAAGGTCAACATGAGAAAAGGCATGAAGGTTTGCCCACAGAGCGATATTGTCGTGGGTGTCCTCAGATAAAATGTCCAGAACCGTGGGGATCCGCTGACAGGGAGCGTGACCACACAGCTGAAGAGGCTGGAGGTCCGCCTCAGGAGAACTCCAGGCAGGGATCAAGTTTGACATTCTGATTGTCAATTAACTTCATTCCTAATGACTTTCATTTCTTTCCTGTCTTCTGAAGGCATTATATCTGGTGTGCAAGCAACCAAAAAAACACTATTGATGAGTCAAAAAAAAAGAAAAATGTAGACATATTTTGTTTAAAAAATCTGCTAAATATGGAAACTTTTGGCGGATTTTGGTTTGATTTTGTCACTTGTGTAAATGATTAGATAGAACTTCAAGAGAGTTTCAGCATCCTGCTGCTGCAGCTTTTTACTGACAGACATGTCAGGATCATTGGTCAAACACTGATGGAGCACCTTCACGGTCAAGAAGTGTAAACTAAAAAGCAGTTTGTACATCTTTCAGACTAATTCACATTACAAGTGATTTGTTGCATAGGCTATAGAAGTCCCAGTATAGCAGCCTGTTGGGTTAGTGACAGCCAGTGGAACCACGTTTTGTCACCCAGACTGGCCTGGCAGGAGTGTAACTTCTCAGATGTGAATCAGAAAGATGGTTTGTATTAGCCTTTTTGCAGAAGCTCAGCTAAAGCTATGGTATTTTTGGAGAGAGCAGTCTTGGGAACAGGCAATGAGTTAAAGAGTGTTGCCCAAATTCAGTCTCAACAGGCTCTGTGGCCAGTAGGGCCAACTAAGACTGGTGGAAATGGCAGAGGTGGGACCAAGTCATTGTTTTGCAAGAGGTTTGCTTAAAAACTGTGCCAGAAACATGACAGGACTGAAAATTAGCTGTTGGTTCACTCTTTAATTGTGGAGATTTCAGCGGTGAAACACACACTCTGACATACCGTAATTCTCTGAGCGTTCACACAATCAACATGAATCAGATGATTCTGTGGCTTTGTACATCAACTTTGCACCAATATTTAAAGTACAAGATATCATCTGGAATTACGCTAATTGCACACACGATTCAAGAGTTAAAAGAATATAAACACTGGAGTCAAAGCTGTGGTGTAAAAGGGTGACAGAAGCAGATGAAGTGAGCAACATAGAATACGCATGATCCTAACAGAAGAAATTTGATTAGTTTCCCCAATCACTATCAAAGACCTGGGTTATGTCCCCTACTCACTATATAGCTCGTTTGCCATTTTCTAGTGCTGTCCGAATCTACTAATTGGAAAATCGAGCGCACTAGGAATTTCCCAGAAGTCTTTGCGAAAAACTCGGAACACAGTGGAGTCATAAATAAACGCTGTGAAATGTTCGTATTTATTTGATTTTCAATTCGTGAAATTGGTGAGGTTGTGTCTAGAAAAACTAAAGAAAAGTAGCGAGCATCGTGTCCGAATTACCTTTAAAATCCAGCGCACTATATGATCCAGCACTAAATAGTTTTTTAGCAGTTAGGGGTTGGGGGCGGATTCGGACACAACCCTGGCTGATGATATAGTCCTGCTGAGCAACAATATCAACCATGTCAGATAACTAGCAAACAATGTGGAAGCAGAATGTGGAAACATCACTCTCACATCGAATGCAAAGAAATCCAAAGTAATGTTATATATTGTAACCCCCAAAGATATAAAAACAAAAGATGGGAAAATGATCAAACAAGCTATCATGGAGGCTAGAAGTGAACAGGACTATAAGGATCTTGGTAGTTTGGTTAACTCCAAGGAAAGGGACAAAAATGTCAGGAAAGTGATGACATGGCAGTCCCTTAACAAAATGAGAGGTATTGGAAAAGTAACTTAAACTACAGCTGTTTCGAGCAACAACAGAGTCAATCCTCCTATATGGCAGCTCAACATGGTCACTCACTGAAACAGAAGAACATTGATGGAACCCACACAGGAATGTTAGGACAGGTGTATAACATCCTTTGGTACGAGAAGAGCTATATAGAGAAAAGTTCTCCAGCACACAAGCTAGTTACTTGGGCCACAAAACATGGAACTCCTGCAAAAGTTCAACCAACTGTGACATTTATAGACACCTTACTGCGCAACACACGTCTCAAAGACAACAATGAGCTTGACAACTGTATGGGAGACCGAGGTTTTTGGTAGCAATTTTCGTCCCTCTAGCGTTATCTGGCGTCCATCGCACTTCTGGTCCATTTTAACGTGTAAATGCAGGCGTGATTGAACGCAGGACTACTGTAACAGTGTTTTTACCGGACCACCAAAAAATCCATCAGGAAACTGCAGCTTATTCAGAACTCTGCTGCTCGGGTTCTCACAAGGACCAAGAAAGTAGACCACATCAGTCCAGTTCTGAGGTCTTTACACTGGTTACCTGTCTGTCAGAGGATAGACTTTAAAGTTCTGTTACTGGTTTATAAAGCTTTGAATGGTTTAGCACCAAAATACATGACTGACCTCCTGACCCAGTATGTACCAGTCAGACCTCTCCGGTCATCTGGATCCGGTCTTTTATCAGTTCCTAGAGTCAGAACTAAACATGGAGAAGCTGCATTCAGCTTCTACGCTCCACAGATCTGGAATAAACTTCCAGAAAAGCTTAGATCAGCTGAAACACTCAGGTATTTAAAATGCATAGTGGTTCTGTAAAATTTACTATCTGGTGCGCACCAGTTAGTATCCAGATTTTATTTTTTTTTACTTTTAGAAACAAAAGTCTTCTGGTTAGTAACTGGTGAGCACCAGATAGTAACTGAAAAAAAAGGTTTTTCTAAAAACTAAAGTAAATTAATTTTTTTCTGCCTAATATCTAGTGTGCACCAGTTAGTAACCAGAAGAAATATGCATTTTCACCTCCATTTTTTTCTTTAATGTCCCTTTAGGGCCTCTGTACCTTGGGGAACAACACATACAATCAATATTTCTTAAAAACTTGTTTTCTAAATGCGCCCCACCATTTGGTGGAACAGGCAGTTAAAGGGGTAAGAAGTTCAGGTCAAAGTGAGTTAAGGTCATTTATTATTTCAGCTCAGGTAAAGAATGAGAAATCTTCACTACAGAAGTCAAAGACCACATTTTTGTAGGAACATTGATGGTGTTCACAACAGAAGATTACAAATGATGTTATAGTCCTGTCACATTGGGACTGTAATAATATTTTTTTCTGCCGTTTTCAGTAAGAGGACAACAAAAATGTGATTTCTCTATTTTCCTGTTGACCCTGTCCAGTGTACAGTGACCTTAGGAGGAATTTTAGAAGCAGTTTTCATAATTTCACCCCCTCTTTCATGGATGTCATGAATGTCCACCTACAGTTTAACCCTGAAGACTCCTGTAATCATTGTGATTTTAAAACTATTACCTTCCTTCATCAAAACACTGAAGAAGTGTTTTTCAACTCTGTACCTCATATAAGATCAGCTGAAGCTTTTGGAGAAAATTCTTGAATATGAGATGGAGATCAGCAAAGAGACGCATATGTTTTTAAAAATGGTTTGAAGGAAGTAATTCATGAAGAAAAGATGAACAAACGGAGATGCATCATTGACCTGACCCTTTAGGACACGAGTCAAAGTCAAGGCCCGGAGGCCTAATACGGCCCTCTGGGTAATTCTATCCGGCCCTCCAGATCATTTCGTTTTATTGTTATTAATGGCCTGATGTTATCTCACGCTCATTTCTAACTTGTATAATTTTGACAAAATATATTTTTATGGGGAGTACAATTATGAAAGATATTTAAGGTTACAGCAGTAGAGCAACGGTCGCATGACTAGGAGGTCTCTGGTTCGAATCCAGATGCTTCCACTTTTCCAAATTTAGCGACTGTATGGCTCAGTGGGCTAAGTGTAGGGCGGGCACGCAGGAGCCCTGGGTTCAACCCACGGGGTGTCCAAGAAAAAAAACACCAAGTTGATGCTAAGTAGCCTAGCATAATCCTAATATAACAGCTCAAAGCCACATTTTTTGAATATTACCATAAAAGATGAAAATATATCCCACGAATACATTTAAAGTTTGCTGCTAATCTACTTAAAAAATCAACATTAGAAGACTTTCTCACTCATTTTCTTTAGAGTATTTTTTGCTCAATATTTCAAAAACTATAAAGTTAATGAATACCAAAAATACAAACAGTAATGTCTTCAAGAAGCTGAATGTTTTGATACCAAGATTGCTGAAATCGCTGAAAGTGAGATTGAATTTTTACTTGCCGAAAAACAGAAAGGAGCAGGAGAGTCACTATAGTGTGAATGCTTGCTAAATATTTCTGGCCAGGCCAAATGTGGAGGCGGGGCCAGATCCCCGTGATTAAGCCCTTCTCTATCAAAGGAATCATGTTTTTTCCTCCTATATTAGTTTTGTCATTCTGAAATGGGTCCATGTTCCCACACTGAGCTAGAACACTCCTGTTTTTAACGAGTGCTCATGTCAGACTCACAGGTCTTTGGTCGTATCAGAACACAGGGTCCTTTTTCTTTTCTGAAACTTCAGTGACAAAGTTTTTTAAGACTCCTCAAAGTTTAAATTTTCATTTTTTTTTTGGCATAGTCACTGCATGAACAGTAGTTTGAGTGCACGTGTGCTGGCGTGCACGTGTGACTCATCTAGCTACTCTAATGGTACCATTAGAGAATTTCATTGAGGGCCCAAATAGGTTGAGACGGGCTCTTAATGGAGCCCGTGTGGCTATAACCCAAATCAGTCCAGTGGCTGGAGAGAGGCATTTTGTTCTGGCAATAATAAGGATAACAAGATCTGCAGAGTGTTCAAATGGTAAAATCAATACTAAAATGAAATGTTGCCATGGATACAAAGAAGCTTGTGGATGAAAGTGCAGAGGTGCCTCCAATGCCGGGGTGGGGAACGTTTTCACAGTTTCATCTGCAGTGGAACAAGGAAAGAGAGTGCAAAAAACTTTATAAATATTTAGCCTTGTCAGAAAGAATAAAGAACTTCATATCTCAAAAATATTTGATGGGATCTTCCACAGGGATTCTTAGAGATTAAGAGGCAGGAAAGTTTCCAAAATTGTCTTGAAATACTGCATAGCAGCCCGAAAAGATTCACATGGAGCGTAAAGAATCATGTCCTCTGCTCAATGTTGGTGTCAGAAATAGTAAAAATATGTATTCTTTCACATAATGTATGCTCTTAATGTGAAACAAATCATTTTTCTCCTTGACTTCCCACCCATTTGTGGTCATTAAAAGTAAAAATCCAGGATTTGTTTCTATAATTGTGCACTTAATGAGTATTTGATCAATAATTGAAGTTCACCTCATTATTTGTAATGTAATTCTGGCTTCAGTAACATAGGTCAAAGGTTTCCTCTTCAGCTCTTGGGAGCTGTGATGTTTTGTTGCAGGAAAACAAGGACTTTTAACTCCCTCCAGAGATCCTTTATTGGAATGATGTCCAGAGGTTGACTGGAACACTCCAGAACCATCAAATGTTTTTCACATAGCCACTTCTTTGTTGCCCGGACGATATTTTGGGGATCATTCTCATGCTGGAAGATCCAACCGTGTTTCATTGTCATTGAACTCACTGATAGAAGGAGGTTTTTGACCCCATTCTCTCCCCTTACATGGCCCCATTCATTCTTTACTTTCCTTCATTCAGATGAGAAGATCTGTCTCCTGTGCAGAAAAGCAGACTCAACACATGATGCTTCCACCCCCATGCTTCACAGTGGGTTTGGTATTCTTGGGATGTAACTCAGCATTCTTCCCCCTCCAAACGCGTTGAGTGACACATGGATAATTGAGGAAGTGTGTTTGAGTTTACCACTTGGAAGGGAAAACTTGACTTTGGAACATTATTAGATGAAGTCCAGTACATGCTAGTTGCTTAAAGTTGATGTTGCAGAAAAACATAAATTAGGCAAAGTCCAAATTTCCTACGTATTCTCCAACAACTAAAAAACCATGTAGTGTGGTACTATCTAGGCCCTGGATTTCAAAGTCCTTTGGACACCAAGCTCACCATATTTTATTTATGTATTTTTTCCAACAGCAAACTTAATTTCACAGATTTGCTGTTGTAAAAACTAATAAATAAATAAATTACAAAGTTTATATATCAATCCACTGTATTCTGAAGATGAAATGCAATGCATATTTGCTGCACACTGGTTTTTCACAGAAACTTTTAGAAAATTTCTAGTGCACTCGAATGTGGAATTATAGATTAAGACAGCTCTAAAAATGTCAAACAACTTATAGTGCACAACGTAGTGAAGGAATTTGGAAACAACCTTAGAGCCTGAGATTGAGGAGGCTTCACTTTGTCTGATCTAATTGTAAAAAGTTATGTTTGATCTGAGGAAGGGTTGGGCTGTAAATAAGGTTAATGAAGCCCAATGAGGTAATTGTTTTTGTGATATTGGGCTATATATATAAAACTGGATTGAATTGAATTAAAGGAAAGGATGTCTTTTCTATTTTTTGTGCATATGTCAGTTGGAATTATGCTAAGTTTCCATCCATCCATTAATCAACCTGCGATATCCCTTTTGGGGTCACGGGATGCTGGAGCCTGTCCCAGATACTGTTTGGCAAAGGTTGGGTACGCCCTGGATAGGTCGCTAGTCTGTTGCAGGGCACACAATCACTTCCACATGCACACCTATGGACACATTTTAGAGTCATCAATTAACCTATGAGGCATACTTTTGAAGATATACATTTGTAGGTGTACAAGTTGGTAGCAGAGACATACCACCAGTGATTTCAGTCACTTAATCACTTAAGTCAATTCTATTTTCAATTTTCGAGATCTGACCAAGCATTTCACCTGTTTTGTATTGGGTTTTTTAGATCCATGAAACCAAATGATCTTTGACAGCTGAAGAGCTGTATCCTTCCTGAAAAGGTCATTCTGAATTCTAGGTGTGGAACAAAAAAAGGTATAACTCTATGTGATACAGCTTCTTTGAGCCGGCGGGTACTTCATATTTGGAACACGAGGGGGAATCGATCACTCAGGCTAGTTCCCTAGATCCAGTCAATGATTCAAACCTCTGAATCAACATGTCTGAACATCCAGGGATACACATTGCTTAAAAAACAAATTGCCAGTTGATCATACTAATAGTACAGGTTCATTTAAACAGCGAGATAGAAAATCACAAGGAAAAAAAACAAGAAATCCACTTTCAAGTTTTTAAAGGAATTTATTTGCATTTTCATTGAGGGAAAAAAGTATGTGGGGAATTTGTTTTTGAGTGTTTCCACCTCCATGCCTAACAGTGGGGATGGTGTTCTTTGGTCATAGGCAGCATTTCTCTTCCTCCAAACATGATGGCTTGAGTTGATGCCAAAGAGCTTCACGTCGGTCTGATCTGACCACAGAATCTTCTCCGACGACCTTTAGTCGGGCCTGTACATGTTCCTTCTTAAGCATACTTTGGAATGTTAAACCATTACAGTGTAAAGTCTACCCAATGGTTTTCTTGGTGACTGTGTGTCCAGCTGCTTCCAGATTATCAAAAACTCCTGCCGTGTTGTTTTAGGACCATTTCTCTCTGTTCTCATGATCATAGAAACCCCACCAGGTCAGATCTGGTTTGGAGCTCCAGACCTACAGGATTGATGCTCATGTCTTTGGATTTTAGCACTAACAGTTGTGACCTTTAACCTCCAGCTTGTTGCTGATGGTTTTGTAGTCCATTTCAGTCTACAATCTTCTCCCTTAAATCCACTGAAAGCTCTTTAGTCTTTCTGTTGGAGAGTTTGGAGTCTGACGGATGGATGATTCTGTTGTCTTTTTACAGGTGATCAGTTCAAACAGGTGTCTGTGTGAACCAGAAGTCTTATTGGTTACTAGGAGATCAGATATTTATTTACTTAAATAAAATGCAAATAAATGTATATATTCTAAGTTGATTCTTTGTGTTTTTCATCTCTCACAGTTCTACTATATTTCCTCCATTGTAAATTTCTATTTCATGCACATTTTTCAGTACCCAGTGCTATTTACAGTATTTGTTAATACATGTTTTACAAAACTCCCATGACAGTGAATTTATTATATTCAAATTGTGCATCTGCAGAACTGACCTCCTCCTTATCCTATTTGGTTCCAAATGATCAAGTTCCCTGACATCTCCATCTTGGGTGTGTGGGATGAGCAGACGAGCTTGAAATGTGAGATGAGTAGTCCTCCAGGATGTGTTTACTGAAGCCCCCTGCTAAAGACAGCAGAGGCTTCTAAAGTCTTCATCACTCAACAGGGAATTCTGTTTGCTTTACACAACAACTCACTTTTACAAACCTTTTCCCCCCACAGAGAACCACAGGGACGCTGTCTATTGATTTCCTCTCTCTGGTGTACATGTTAAGAATGTAGACTTTGGATAGGAAGAATAACATTCGCTTCAGTTCTGAGGATGTCGGGTAAACACAGCAGCTCATGCCACCTTAATGCACAGCTGGTGACAGAAGTTCCTGTTCCTGCCTTTCCCATCCTGCTCCCTTTACAGCAGCAATTCATCTATTATTCATCTCATCAGCAGCACTAAATGATGTAAATTACCTTTTCTGAGTCCATTTTGACTCTGTCAGACATTATCAGATTTTCAGCACCTGGGGCTGTGTGAGTGGGGGGGGTCAGCATTGATAGAATTTGTGGCTGGAGTGTGTGAGTCTACACATACCTGCAGGATTAGAAGCAATCTGAAATCCAACAAAATACCTATCCTTCTTGTTCTTGCAGCAAAGGAGGGGTGAGGTGTTTATTTACACATGGGGCTCAGAGAATGGTGTTACTACAATATTTTTGTGGTCCCAAAAAAGCCCCTTTTACTGCATGTTTGGGGGATGGTCCTCTTTAAAAAGTAAGCATAGGGATCCCAATTCTTCAACATCCAAAACACTTTACAGTGACGGCCCCATTGAAGTATTTCCTCACATCCATGATCTTTTGACGGCAGAGCTGAGTCCACCAATAGCATCATAGGGTTCTACACCGGGTTTGACCCCCTTTTGCATTCAGAACTGCCTTAGTCCTTGGTGCCATAGATTCAACAAAGTACTGGAAACCTTCCTTGTCATGGTTAAGAACCAGTCTGAGATGATTCCAGCTTTATGACATGGAGTCTTATCCTGCTGGAAGTAGCATCAGAAGATGGATCACTGTGGTCATAAAGAGATGGATATGGTCAGCAACAATACTCAGGTAGACTGGTGTTCCAACCATGCAAGAAAAAATCCCCGCACACCATTACATCACCACCACTGGCAGCTTGAACTTTTAGAGGGCAGGATGGATCCATGCTTTCATGTTGTTGATACCAAATTCTGACCCTTCCATCTGAATGTAGCAGCAGGAATAGAGACTCATCAGACCAGACAACGTTTTTCCATCTTCTATTGTCTAGTTTTGGTGAGTCTGTATGAATTTTAGCCTCAGTTTCCTGTTCTTAGCTGACAGGACTGTCACCCAATGTGCTCCTCTGCTGTTGTAGATCATCTGCTTTACGGTCGGACGTGTTGTGTGTTCAGAGATGCTCTTCTGTAAACCTCAGTTACTGTTACTGAGTTACTGTTATCTTTTTAATCAGCTGGAACCAGTCTGGTCATTCTCCTCGGACCTCTGGCATCAACAAGGAGAACTGCTGCTCTCTGGATATTTTGTCTTTTTCTGACCATTCTCTATAAACCCAAGACATAGTTGTGGGTGAAAATCTCAGTAGATTAGCAGTTTCTGAAATCCTCAGACCATCACGTCTGACACCAACAATCAATATACTTTACACTTTATTAATCCCATGGGGGAAATTCATTGTTTTTCAGTACAACCAAGAACAAGACAAACAGAGAAAGGTACACAGACAGTTCACAGTTCACTGCGGAAGCGTCCACTCAATCATGCCACCTTTAAAGTCACTTCAGTCGCATTTCTTCCCCATTCTGATGCTCGGTTTGAACAGGAGGAGAACATTTTAACCACATTCTAAATGCTTTGAGTTGCTTGCTTATTGGCTAATTAGAAATTTGCGTTACTGAAGTGTTGGACAGGTCTGCTTAATAAAGTGTGTCCACAAACAGAAGGACTGCTGGGAAATAAATCTGTAGTTCTACTAACTGCTTCATGCCTCACCAGAACCCAGATTTGACTTGATTTTTTTTACTAACCCCATTTCTCATTTTCTTACCTACGCAGCTACACGACCATCAATCCAGATACTTTGATCCACCATTACGAGTGGGAGGAGCAGGTTGAGGAGTCGGATAAGGGTTTAACTGTTGTTCCTCTAACCGTAGTCCAGGGAACCACTTGCTGGTGGGTTCAGACTATTGCCTCTTCAAATCCTCCAGGATATCCTGTTGGTTGTCACTGTAAAATCATGGATAATATGAAACACTTTCCATTTTGATATGCAGAGAAATGAAAACAAGGGGCAACATCATAAATGTAGCAATGATTTGGTGTTTTTCTCATGTCTCTCAGCCATCATGGTCCTTACACCACCTACATCTTGACTGCTGATTTAAATCCAAGCCAAGAGAGAGGTCCAGATAGTCCCAACATTCTTGCTCATTCTTGTTGACGTGGAAACTTTTCTCTCTCCTGAAGATACAGAAACACAGGGAAGTGTTCAGGAATGATAAAGAAATGGAAAGGAGTATTTCACAAACACACAATGGTTGCTGGATGTCTGCAGATTTACTGAATTCCATTCCTCACCTTGTTGAAGCTCTAGTGGACGCTAGGTTTCAAAGCATTGTCAACAAACTTCAAAACCAGCATTCCTCAGAGCAGAAACACAGCTATGGAGCCTTTTTTTTCTCTGGAGTGTAACACATTTTGCCATCCCAGCTGCTGAAGAGAACATGCAGATGACAGAGAGAGGTGCTGAGTCTGCCTCAGATGCACTCGTTTCAGGTCAGACGTATCACTCGGCTAATCTCTTTATCGGTGCACGCAGAAGCACAGCTGGGTCGACTTTAATCCATCAGACCTCAGTTCACATCTTTTGGCCAAAACCAACCGATTCTGCACGTAGTCAAGAATAACTCAAACACAGCTTGACATTCTGCATATGGAGAGGAGATATTGGATTTATAATTGAATTAGTTACAAAAAATACATTTCTGGGAACTCTTTTGCTGAAAAGGAATGGCTTGGTGTGGAGGCCTAGTTTAACATAAT
Organism: Oryzias melastigma; assembly: GCF_002922805.2. Lineage (NCBI taxonomy): Eukaryota > Metazoa > Chordata > Actinopteri > Beloniformes > Adrianichthyidae > Oryzias > Oryzias melastigma. Next base: position 22,270,737 of record NC_050523.1, on the reverse strand, counting down.
AAATATTTGTCCTTTCTTCCGTTCTTTTGAGGAAGACTCCCTGCTTTCACGTGACTCAGGTTTGATGCACGTTTCAGACACTGCTGCTTCATTTGCTGCCACTTCCTGTTATTTGAGGTAAAATTCAAACAAAAATGTCTAACGAGAGATGATCTGGTTTGCTTACATTTGTCATTGTTAGGTTTAAACATGAAGTCTTTTAACAATTGAAAGAAGAATGAAAATTGGGACTACCCTCATGGTGGTGTAGTGGTTGACATGCTGACTTTACAGTAAAAAGGTCCTTGTTCAAATCCCAGTGGGGTTCTCTCTGTGTGAAATTTGCATATTCATTTGATGAAGTATTCTCTGGGCACTCCGATTTCCTCCCACAGTCCAAAAACATGCTGCATAGGTTCATTTGTATTTCTAGATCAGGGGTGTCCAACTGACATCCTGTATCTACATAGTTATGATTATTTTTGACAGTAACTAATTTATAAATCAAAAAGATTGTTTTTACTCTTTCATGACACACTGGCTTTTTGTTCCATGCAGATACAATGTTGAAGTCTGGCCAACAGATGTCAGGTTTTCTAAATGTGACAAATGCTTCACAACCCTGAACCACTTAAACACAAAATGATTCATATTGGTTCAGTGGTTCAGAAAGCTTTGGTTTCACCACCACTACAGAGAAGGCTTGGACGCAGAAGGACAAGTCAGAACTTTTTTAATGGCACTAACTCTTATATCACTATCCTTGATGGGGAGGGAAAAAAAGGGTGAAAGCTGGTAAAAGAAAAACTAGTGAGTAACATGACAAGAAAACCTTTTATTCTTTTTTTTGTAACATTTGACTTTTTAACATGAGAGAAGCATGGCGGCGGGAGGTGTCTAATCAGCATTTCTTCCCTTTGAAACCATGTCGTTTAAAAAGGATTTTTCAAACTCGTTCAACAGATGTTAGAAACTTGACCCATTAACCCAGTTTGATAAAGAAGACCAAATAGAGGAAAATGCTTGAATGGTTGTGCGGTTAAAGGTGGCATTGCTAATTCAGCAGTGTTGTTCGATAACCGTCACATTCCAAAGGAATATGGAGATCCATTCACAACCTTCAACTGGGATTGAGCAGCAATTGTGTTGTCAGAGTTCCTTTTAACACTGACAGGCTACGTGGTGAAAACCTTTGGGGAGTGTTGGAGGTTTACAAGGTACCCAAACCCTAAATCAACTCTTTTTGGCTCTTTACATCTACAAATGAGACTTTAAAGGTACTGCCTTTTTGGTTTTTGACTCATTGACTCATTTTTTTAATCCCCCAAAAATTCAATTAAGGTAGATTAGACATTTTTTAATAATAAACAGGGGAAATAAATGGCAAAATAGCAATATGGGGGGCTGTTTGTTT
>NC_050523.1:22268315-22268621 GCF_002922805.2 Oryzias melastigma | reverse complement strand
ATCCCTGAAGTATGGTGTTCATTTGATGTTTGTACTTGTAAACTTTTGTGCTTTTTTCCTCAATCCTCTGTTATTGGATCCTAAATGAGCAGAATGTTTTGCTTTTCTTAATGATTAATTTTTTTTAGAGGGACAGACAATATAGGTTTTTCGTCTTTCCTCTTTCCAACTCAAGGTTGTATTGCATGTTTTTCCATTAATTGAATTTAAAAAAAAGGTATGTTAAAGAGGGCTGCACGGTGGCGCAAGTGGTTAGCGCTCTCGCCTCACAGCGAGAAGGCCCCGGTTCGAATCCCGGCTGGGACC
>NC_050523.1:22247330-22268306 GCF_002922805.2 Oryzias melastigma | reverse complement strand
GGGGGGGACTCTTCCCTGCGCAAATTTGCGCAGGCTTAGGAATTCTAGTGTTAAACTGTTAACCAGACCAAACATTGGAAATTAAGGGTGTATTCAAACTGAAAATTTGTTCTGCATTATTGAGGGAAACAAACTCTGGTTCACGTTGGACTAACCAAATGTATCCAGTCTAAATACACCTAAAGACACATAACTTCAGGACATTTGAACATACACCACTCTGAGTGTTGATGTCTCAACTGGAGCTGGGTCGATAAAATCATCGATTTAGCACATAAAGTTAAGTTCGCTAACTTGATGCTAATGTTTGATGAAATTTCCCATAAGACAGCTAACAAACACTTGGTTTATTTAGCCATTGCTGACTAAATAAACATATTTATAAACTCACAGACATTCATTTTCTGAACTCAGCTTCTTGTACATTCTTTGCTTACTCTTCTTGAAAAAAGTGGACTGCTTTAGCGTGAGCTCCACCTAGTGGCCAAACTTGAAACGCCCTCCAGAAGAAGCACTTGATGTTATTAACAATTATTTCACTAACACGTTTTACAGAATGTGAACTGTATCAGATTAATGTTTTGTGTGTTTAATTAGTAAACCATGTAAACTCAAAATTGAATTGAATTTAGTGGATCGAAAAAATTGAAAAAAATGGTATTGAATCAATCCAGGTTCTGGCGAATCGAATTGAATTGATTTTGGAAATTATTATCGATACCCAGCCTTAATCTCAACATCTACTTCAACAGGTAAAAATTGGTGCTTTCAGTGGAAACTGCTGAGTTAGCTTCATGTGTTCTGACACCTGAAAGTGTCACTCCAAATGGAAAGAAGAATCCAAAAATCCTGTACTTGCGTTTGAGCTGGAGGGACTCAGTTTTTTGGCAGATACCAGATCTTCTGGGAGAGCTCTGTGTGCTCCTCCCTACGACCTGCAGCTCTTCCAAACAGCTTCATTTAGCTGGAAGCTCAGCCTGGCTGCATGCCTTAACCTGCCTGGGCTCCTTAGAGCTGCCAAACGCCACAGCCTTATTATTCCCCTCTTGCTCTGGCTGTGTAATTTGATTAAGTTATTCATAACATTTCAGCTGACGCTTCTCCCCAGAGTTAGCGTGACATTGCTATTTGCAGAGAATAAATGCATTATAGGATGGCTCACTGCTAGGAAATTGAACATTAATATTTGCTCTTGATGTGACGTAAATAAGCAGACAGATCTGCTGGCTACTCTGTTGACAGCTCACGGAGCCCATTTGAAAGATGCAATATGGGATAATAATAATAACAATTCACGCTAGTGTTTTTATCTGCTGTGGAGGAAGCTTTATGCTCCCCGCCTGTAGGTGAGGCGGCTGCCAGCTATCAGCGGGGTCCCGGTGGGACATCAGTCGACACATTTGGGCTGATTTTGTTTAGAAAGCACTCAGATGCAGGCGAAGCGGGAAACTGCAGATGAAAGCGGAGGGACCGTCCCCACAATGCAGCGGGGCCTGTTTGAACCCATGTGGCCGTTCTCCTGCAGAGTGAAAGTGATTTCTTTCTGGGGGGAGGCGGACTTTGAAGGATGAAATTCTCTCTATGAATACGTTCACGTACAATAATAAAAGCCACGACGAACAGGAGCAGATCAGTCAGTGGAGGTGTTTGCTGCGATCTAACTGTTGGACCACCAGGAGCAAGAATGTCTCAAGATGAGACCAGAATTCATTGTTTTGCTGTCAATCATCTTTTGATCTATTGTAAAATTGTTCCCAGTCGTATTCTTATTATGATTATGCAATTTTTTGGTAAAATTCAAAAACTTGTGTTGTTTCCTAGGACATTGTTTCTGCAGAGCGGCAGTAGGTCGTTGTGGGTGGGACTGTTGGTGCAAAGTAAGCCTGCACTAATTTCCCATGATCTCTTGTTTAACCCTAGAACACTTTCGCCAGCTAATTTTTACCTGATATAATATACCCAATAAAAAGTATTTGTCCTAAAAAACAGATCAAAATATGACAACAAATGATGAATTAGAGTCGTTTACTTTTATTTTCAACTGTAGTTTATGTAAAAAAAAAGAAAATCATAGGTTGACCCTAAAAGGATGCTTTAAAATTACTGAATAAATTGGAATTTGAGAAGAAAAAATTCTTAAAAAAATATGAGACTTGACTTTTGTAATGGTAGTTTTGTTTTTTCAAATGTCATTTTTCTCTCTGATTCACAACGACTGGAATAAGAAAATACTCAGAATTTAATCTTCATTTTCTTTAAATATATATATCATTCGAAAAATGCTACAAGAACAGGTTAAAAACACCAAAGTTACTATTTTAACTAGAGTGGCTCTTTAAGATGTTGGTGAAATATGATTTATTCTTGTTTTAATATTTTTTACTCTTTGTTTTAACTACAAAACATGTTGATCATTTCCATGAACTAGTCGTTAAACTGTTAATTAAAGTTTACCTCCAAAAAAAAAAAAAAAGAATTTTGTTTCCAGAGTGTCAAAAAGACCTGGAGAAGAACAAGCACTTCTCAGAAATAGCTCTTCAAAAAGCTGTGATGACACAGGAACATTTATAAATCTGATCTGGCTCATTTGAGGCATCAAAAATGAGCAATAGGAATAATTCATAAAGTGGAATAATATGAAACACCAGCATTTATGCTATAAATCAAAATTCCTAAATGTTACAGATACAGTATATAAAATATGATAAAATATGATAGAATGCAAATACTTTATTTATGAACAGTTGAAAGCTAAAAACAAACTACTTCCACTGAACATAAAAAACAGTTTCAGGGAAGAGAATAATTACAGAGAAAGTACCAAAATGAGTAAAAATGTTTAAAAAAAATGAAAATCTTGTAAACCTGTAACTTAGAAAATGAGGGGCCTGATGGGACAACATATGGACAATCCTAACTTGCAAAGCTGTCTATAAAGCTTGTGAAGTCTATAATAATTTACCAAATGAATGTCTTACTCTTGTTACCAGCCAACCAGCATGCAGCCTCTAATGCCTGAGTCACATGCAGCTGAATGGAGGCTGACCTGAATGGGTGCTGCAGATTTTTGGGTTGTGCGGCTAGAGAGGAGCAGTTTCTTTGAGGCCATATCATGAAAAAGCCACTTTTTGAGCTTTTAAGTGTATTTTACTTTTCATTCCTCATTAAAGAGAACCCCAAAGCGTTTTTTGATCTGTTCACACACTATCTGAGTAATCCTCTAAAAACTGTGCTCTCAACAGCAGCCCCTCCCGTACCCTCAAACCAGCGGGCCCTCACATGCTTACATCACAAGTTGAGGACCGCCCCCTCCAGGAAGAGTCTGCTCCACCTCCAGAATAAGAAAATCAGTGGCTACCTTCAAGAGCCCGCTCCTCAGCTTGTGCACAGTCATGCAGATACCTGCCGTGTGTGTTGTGAGTTACTGTAGCGATGGATGATGGATGATGGATGATTTAGTGTTTAGTGTTTAAACGTCGTGCGGTGGCATCCACCAAGACCATTCTAGTGAGGAATCTGCACAACATGTTGGGATGGATCCTGGACGTATCTGAGAATGGCGCAAATAGACAGGGATATTGGGAACATGACAGGAGGAAGGGGGGTGACTATTTCCTGGTGGAGAAAAAGAGCAGACTATTTCCTAGTAGAGAAAGGGAGCGGACTACTTCCTGGTGGAGAAAGGGAGCAAACAATTTTTTTGGTGGAGAAAGGGAGCACACACTTTCCCGGTGGAGAAATGGAGCTCACTACTTCCTGGTGGAGAAAGGGAGCAAACAATTTCCAAGTAGAGAAAGGGAGTGGACTATTTTCTTGGTGGAGAAAGGGAGCACACACTTTGGTGGAGAAAGGGTTCAGACTATTTCCTGGTGGAGAAAGGGAGCACACTGTTTCCTGACGGAGAAAGGGAGAAGACTATTTCCTGGTGGAAAACTCAATCAACAAATGGGGAAAACTGGTTTGAACATGGATTATTGAGCAAAGCTGGAAAGATGCGTGCGTCTCCAGGAAGGTGATCTGCATTAAAGCGATGAGGATTTTTGATATGGAGATTAATGAAGCTGCAAAGAAAACAGAAACGTACAGAGCCAGTGCTAATCAGAACAACGTTCTCATCATATCAATAAATACTGACATGTTCATCTAGAGTTATCTAATTTTTATGACCACATTTCACCACGAAATGAACCCATTGGCCATCGTTGTTCTGCCTGTGCCAAATTTTGGGGGTAAACACTCAGCTACACAGTCTGTCCATCAATATTTTTTTTAAAACTAGATGTTTTCTTTTCGTGGGCGACACGCTGACGAGGACAGCTCTAGGATGACGTCATTTAATGGACCACACCCTCAAGGAGCGAAAGGTGGAGCCTCAGAGATCAAGTCGATTTACTTCTGGGTACGAAAAGAGTTAACAAAAATAACTAATATTTCATAAATAAATTATTTTTTAGTGTTCCAAAAGTAATATGTGATCATTTATATGGATATAGTTTATTCTGAAACACTTAAGAAAAGCATGGTATGGACTCTTTAAGTGACATCATGAAAATGGGTATCGGGAAGTATTTATATGGATGGTGTAAGTTACAGGCACTTAGGCACTCTAGTCAATGGTAAGGTGCGTGCACTGGCTCCTTACTGACCGCACACAAGTGCTGCATGCATGAATGCACAGGTGGTAGGTGATTGCCCGTAGGACGCACAGACAAACTACACTCTGATTGTCTAGTAAAGCTGTTGACGCAATTTCAATGAGGAAGATCTTTGTCGTTTTCAGTTGCTGATTCTTCACGTCACTCTTCAATTAGTCTTCATTTTGAGCTATTAGCTAAAGTGCTCACCTTCTTCACAGCCAATCATAATAAATTCCTGTCTTTAATTTCATAAAAGTTTGTTTATCCCCATTGCAGACATTTGCCGGTTATTTTGACCTCACTTGTTGAAGAGAAATGTTTAATCAGAGAAAAAAATCACAGCCAAGTCACATTTATCTAAACCTGGGAGAAGTTTTATTGAAGACATACAGTTTATGTATCCTTCTTATCCTCATCAAGATGTCTGTCTTTGAATGGCACATAGTCTCAAAGGTTAAACATCTGTTACTTAAAATGGAAAAAAGGAAAAAGGCAACTTTTGACCCGGACTCCCTTTCACCGAGTCATTAAGGAAGATTACTTTTTTTGCTGAAACATGAAAAAGTCACATGCTCATCTCCTGCTGTAACTGCCTTCATTACATCCTGCATGAGCAGTAACTCCTGAAAGCAACAAAGTCTGGTGGTTTCCACGGTTACAAGATTGCATTTATCATGTTCCCAGCTGCATTTGCTGCTTGCTCTGAGTGTTTGGGTCATGATGGTCCAGAGCAGATAATGACCTGCTGGTGATGAAAGCGTGGATGCTGACTGTAACACGGACGTGTTTGCACTTCCTCAATGTTTTCACGATCACCTTCACTTTGGTGACCACCAGACCTTTAAGAAATTGGCAAAGCTGTCAACATTTCTGTTTTAATTAAATCCAGTGTTAAGATGTTAGATTAGCCTGTGCCATTAGGCCATATAGAGGCAAAAATGCCTTCTTCTATCCATTGCTAATGGCTGAGTTCCTTCTTGATTTGACATATTTTGCTCATGAACGTAATGAGAAGCCTTGGGCTCTAATTACATTTTAAAGGTCTTCAGAGATGCGTAGGACCTAATGGGGGGAAGTGTTGTGTAAATGTTGTTCTTTCCCATCAGAGGCCAGCTGCGCCTCTAACATTAGCCTTAATACGTCCTGTTTGCCCTTTCTGGTGAGTTTCTGAAGGAGGAGGCATTTGAGGAAGAGGATCGGCGGGTGTTACTGAAGCTTCCCAGCAGGATCCGGATCCGACTTTTGACTTTGCTGTAATCACTGAGGACACGTCATATAAGATCTACACAGTTCATACAAGGGTTGAGCCTGTTAAACCAATAAAGACATTTTTGTTTAAACTGGAATACCTAAATAAAAGCAGGTACAAACATGAACACAAGTGCTGTTAATGTTTTTTTTGTTTTTTGGATCAGACAAAGCTCATCAACGTGTCATTAAACAACAAATATCTCCATGGGAACCAGAGATGGGATGCCCTGAGAGAGTCAGCGACCCAGTCAAAATACTTGATAAAACCAGCCTGCTTTCAAGGTTGGTACCTGCCTTTTTTTTAATATACCATCCTGAGACCCAACTCCTTTTTGAGTCAAATTGATCCAAAAATAAGTTAATTTAGCCAATTTAAACCCACTGGTCAAAATTGTGATATAAAAATTACTGAGGTCATGTCAGAATCCCCCCCTATCACATCATATAGCGCCATTTTCTGGTGGAATCTACTAATTCCAAAATCGAGTGCACTCAAAATTTCCCAGAAGTCTTTGCGAAAAACTTTTGTGCATCGATACTCACTAAAATTAGCGGATATAGACCACAATGCATTGCGGTTGAACAATTTCGAACAAAAAAACGCGTTTAAATGTGTTTTTTTTAATAAACCGTCCAAATTTTCACCATCAGAACACAGTTGAGTCATAAATAAACGTCGTGAAATGTTCATATTTATTCGATTTTCACTTCGTGATATCAGAGACATCATATCCGGTGTTTAGAAAGATAAAAGAAAAAGTAGTGAGCATCGTGTCCGAATTACCTTTAAAATCCAGGGCACTAGATAGTCCCGCACTATGTAGTTTTTTAGTAGTTAGAGGGGTATTCGGACACAACCTTTAGCATTAAGCTTTACCACAGGTGTCTGAGATGATACCGTCTTTTCTGCACTATATGTGCATTTAAAAGCCTTAAAAAAATGTTACGGTGCGCCTTAAATCCGTTGTGCTTTGGGATTTGTAGTTGCAAATAAGATTGGATATCACGGCTAACATGTAGCGGTGTCGGACTGTGTGAGATTTTATTTGTTACTTACAAGTTTTGGAGTTAGCATTGCCCCAGTAATGTTTTATTTTTGGCCTCATCAGTCCATTTTTTTTTATGTGTTAGTATAGTATAGGGAGTTACAGGTATTGTGAATATGCTAACGAGGCTAACACTTCTAACATGGCTAACATGTAGCATGATACAAAGAAATTCTAGAATAACTGTAAACTTAGTAAAGTCTGACAGATTTATCGTTGACTTTTTTGCCTCACTTAATGTCCCTCATGGTTCAGTGTTCGTTCGATTTGCCCTATTGTGCGTAAAATAGGGAAACTCAGGATTTCAACAAGATCTTTTATTTTCAAGTAAAGTCTGAACAAAAGCTGATGGAATTAAACAGTAAAAATGTAAATAAAAATTTTGTAAACAATTTTGTGTTTATTAAATGTGTCTCATTTGCAAAATAATATAAGATTACTGAATAAAGTTTGAACTCCTGGAGATTTTGTTCTCCTCAAAATGTTTCAATGTTGATATGAACTTTCCTTGTTTTTCACTTATGTATTTTATTTTATTTAACCCTTATTCCTTTCAGCATATTGACCCTTTTTGACTTTTCTAAAGTAGTTAATTAACTTTTGTAGAAAGACACACTGCAGTTCAGTCCAGGCCCCATTAGCATGAACTGTTTCTGTCTGTGCTGTGAATGTTTGACACATGACACTCCAAGCTCTTATTTTGGTGGAGTTTCATAAACATTATGACTAATAAAGTGAAAACAACCCAAACATTTGATTTCTTTGTTTGGTAGATTTTAACATCATTCGAGTCATGCAGGAGCTGTCACTGTTACCTCCGGATAATTTGACTTCCTTTGACACATTACTGCCACTCCCAAACATGTCCACACTTTCTTCCAAAAGTGGGTTTCTGTGGCACTTTCTGAGGGGTTTGATTGTTGATTGAGTCCCTGTTTTCTTTCATGTTTTGTGTCGATGTCAGGAAAAAAAAAACACTTTCCTTTTGTCTCATTTTTTCAGTGACATCCGTCACGCGCCGCTGTGGCGTTTCTCACACAAACGTCGCATTCAGCCGCTGTGATGACTCTGTGCAGATTAGACTGCTGTGTTACACTGCTGCTTGTTTATTCATGAGCACAATGGCATTATTGTTTGCTGCACTGACGCAGTTAAAAAGTGTCAAGACGGGGATGGAAAAACTGCTTTTTGTGTTGAGTGCGTGGAGGGGAGTGACATCCTGTTTTGTGCTGAAATGTCACGGAGGAGCGAGAGAACAATGTCAGCAAATGAGCTGGGGTTGACACAGACATGCCACTCTGGGAAAATGTGAAGGGGATTGGTCAGTCCCATTAAATTAGTGAATCCTGTGTTGGAAGCACAGCAAATGTTAAAAAAAAGGAAAGGTGCATTTAAATTTTTACAAAGCCACATATTGTGAGTCCAATCTACACACTAACACTTTAAAGTCCCACTTCGAACATCTTTGATCTATTGTAAAAGTGTTCCCAGTGGTCTTTTATTTAAATTTTTAGTCAAAATTTTAAAAACTTGTGTCGTTTTCTACGACATAGTTTCTGCAGAGTGACAGTTCTTCATTAGAAATCGCCCCCATGAGTTTGGATGGAAGTAAGCCTGCACTTATTTCCCATCATCCCTCGTTTAAACTCTCCCCCACTAGCTCACAGCCCCTCATAACACCAACCAAAAATTAGCGATGCAACAAAAATGGCCAACAATATAGGAGCTATCCAGTTGTACAGTTTTGATCCAGATTCCAGCTCAGACAAGGAAAACAAAAACATTCATAGATCTATAAAGTAGCGGAGCTTAGAGGCAGCCTAGCGTATTTTCTACGTAACAAATCTTTTTCAAACTACATTTTTTTCCAATCTGTTCCTAGTTTACAACAAATTTAACAAATGAAAACTCAGAAATGGAATTTTAAGCAACATTTTCTTCATATATTTGTTCTCCGTCTTGAGAAAAATGCAACAAAAACATGTTAAAGAAACCAAAAACACGATTTTCATCAGAGTGGGTCTTTAACCCTTCAACACTTTCACTATAAAAAGTTACACCATCAATTTTTAACCAGTATAAAATATCCCATAAAAAGTATTTCTCATAAAGAATAGATCAAGATATGACAACACATGATAAATTAGAGTAGTTTTTCAAATTGTGCTTTATGCAACAAAGTGGGGAAAAAAAAGCATAGGGAGATCCTAAGAATACGCTTGAAAAAGACTGAAAAAGTAGGAATTTGAGAAGAAAAACTTCCTAAGAAAATAATGATACTGCACACTTAGCCTTTGGTCCACTCATTCCTGTGACAGGTGAGACTGTAACCAGGGGACCGCATCCGGCCCCCAGGCCTTGACTTTTACGCATGCGGGCTAAATACATCAGTCTGAAAAATGCACAAGATACAGTTTTTTGGGGGGGGGGGGTTCGGTCAATTTTAACTAGTTTGAGCTGAATTTAAATGCAGATTTCTTTTGCTTTGGATTCCCCTTTAAAACAATAAACAACAAACAATTATTTTTCCTTATAACAGTTTCCATTCAGAACCAACTAGAATACAGTTTTAAAGAGCCTATACCACACTTTTCTTAAATCTTTTAGAATAAACTATATCCACATATATGATCATGTATGATTTTTGGAACACTAAAGAACAAATTATTCATGAAATATGAGTTATTTTCGTGAGTTTCTATTTATTGGAGACAGGAGACAATTGAAAAATATATGGTATCGTGCATTTAAAATTAAAGCTTTTTGTTGATAACCACTAATTTTGTGGAGAAAACAGCCTGGGGGTGGTGCTGGCACCGCAGACTCTTCCTGAAAGGGGCTGTTCTCACTCTGTGACATCACAGTTTGAGAACCTGCTCTTTTTCGTGGGTTGAGATGGGGTTGGTGTTCAGAGCACATGGTTTTAGAGGATTACTCATAAGTGTGAACAGATCAAAATACCGCTTTGGGGCACTTTATTGCGAGGAATGAGCAGTATAGTACACTTCAAAAAGCTAAAAAAATTGTTTTTTTCCATGGTATGACCCTAAATTCTGAAAAATAAAACACGTTCAGATGCAGAAAAACTTTGAGGAGGTGTGGGAGAACTTTTAGATTCTGCTGCTTTGTTCCCCTCATTTAGTTATCATATTTAGTACATTGTTTAATATGACTTGCTTAAAGCTGATTCATTCTGCTCCTTGTTTCTCTCAATGAAAACTTTAACAAGTCCTTTCACTGGTTCTTTTTTCAACTCATTCTCGAGCCTCTTGTTTCCTGCAAGCACAGTCCCGTAGACTTGGCTGGATTGGACAAGAATGATAATAAATTACCCCTCCTTCTTCTGGTTTGGCTTGCTTTGATACACGCTGTTCTTAAGAGAGCCTTAAAAGATGCATCACACCATCTATTTTAGCTTTACATCTGGAGCGCTGTGCCCTGTGATGTCACAGACTCCTGCTACCATGTTCATAAAGACAAATGACACTTTTGATCCTGTCTGGTTGAACACATATTACCATTGATTGTGTTTTTGCTCAGCTTGACGCTCCAGATCTCTGTTCCTGTTTGACCCTAATAAATGATCATCCATCACAGCCGGTTTCCTTCTGGGTTTCAGTTCAACATTAGTAGAAGAATTCAAATAGTTATTTAACAAATAAAATAAAATAACAATGCCCTCTATATGTCCCATTTCCACCATGTATATTTCCTTCAGTGGGGGGGAGAACCTGAGCATCATAACCTGATCCATAGATCTGATTGAAGGAAGATCAATGTGGATGCTTTACATCCTGTCATTTTAAAGTCAAACTTTAGAAAAAATACTTTTCTCAATAAAAAGACTTAATCAAACATAAGGGTCAGAATTAGTAAAAAAAAAAAAAAAAACCCTCAGTGGATCCAGAACTTCGGTTAGAGGCCCACATAAACAATGTGACAAGAACAGACATTTTTCAACCCAAAAATATTCCCCTCATCAAACACTTTCTCTCCAGGGCTGATGCAGTGCTATTGATTCATGCATTTATCCAGGATTGATTTTTGCAATGTTCTACTTTGTGGTCTACATAAAAAGACAGGAAACAAACTACAGCGTACACAGAGTTCAGCAGCACATCTTCCGACCAGAACCAGAACAAAGGAACAGACAACACTGGGTTTGAAGTGTCTGCACTAGCTCAAGTTGGGTTCACTGTAGGGGTGTAGGAGAAAATCAATTCAGCGATATATTGCAATTTTCTTTTTTGCAATATTTAATCACAATATTTAATCACCATGTTTTTTGGACTATAGAGTGCCTGTATATAAGCCACAGCTGCTCTATTTTCTAAATAAAGATATGCAAGCTGCACTGGGCTACAAGCCACAGATATCTATGTTGAAAAATTCGATATTTACTGCATGTTCAGAACGATTTTGTACTGTACATGTACATGTATGTACCTGAACAAATTCTTACAGAACATTGCCATCTGCTCTCTGTGTGTACACTCATACCTCCAGGACATTTTCAAGTTCAGGCCACCTGCTTTTATGTCCTCTGAAAGCGTTTCTCGACTTTTGGAATTTTATGACCTTTTTCCGCTGCCACCTCCAACGTCTAACCATAGATTTATTGACGCTAAGCTTGTTTGCAGCAGCGCGATTCACTTTCTAGATAGCAAGCTCAATGGCCTTCAACTTAAAATGTGCATCATACAAACTTCTTTATTTGGTTTCCATGATGAAACGGTGAGGATTTGAAAATACTTACCAGTTAATCATGTGTCATGCATGTTCTGTCTGCTACAGAAAAGTAGCGTAGGCTATGCTTCTTTACATTGAATTTTCGTCTAACTTATTTTTGATTCAAATTCTGGTAACAGCGCCCCTAGTGGTGGGGACTTTAATATTTTTAAACTGAGGACTTCTTTTCCAGCACTTTCATATGCAACATTGTGTACGAGAAATGATGAAGCAAATTAGATTTGTCAAAGGTTTTCTTCTTCTTCTTCTTCTTTGCTCTTTGGCTGTGTTAAGATGAGCCATTTCCAATGGAAAACGACATGCTCTAAATGACCTTCACCATTGTCAGTGATGGTCATTATGAGCACAAAAGTGAAACCCCAGCAGAGCAAACACAGTTCACAGGTCATCAGTGGACTCGCCCCTCTTCCTATGCGCACACATCAGCCAACAAGTCTCAGCTGCTGTTTAACTGTACGCTGAGAGGAGCCCCAACCTTCAGACAGACATCCATCCAGATGCTCCAGCTTCAGATGCTGCCAGTTCAATCACCTTGTCCACATGGCAGCTCACCTCCTTTCATCCCATCGAACACAAACACACACAGGAACTTTGTGCCCCATCTGGAAAAGAAACCAGCCACACTGCCTGGCATGCCTCACTGAGCCGGGGATTGAACCAGCACCTGCTGCCTTCCTGCATCTGAGGTTTGACCTGTCCCGTTTTTCATCCTCCTCCTTTCCTTGGTCAGAAGGTTTGATTCCCTCCCCTGGGACCTGCCCCCCCCTGTCTGTTTTCCTTCACTTGAAGTTTTACCCTCCATAACGTTTTACAGCTGAAATACAAGCAGAATTATTGCTTTTCCATTTTCTATTAAAAGGGTTTTCGCCATATGTTGAAAAACAAATAGAACATACCAGGATTTGGGGAATTTTGTACGAGAAGAGTGAGCTTGTCTTATGAAATGATCCTTAGTCTACTGAGAGGCTCAAACATAAGCAATATGGTCGTAAGTTGTGAGCACTAGTTATACAAGTCCCTTACCTGGTGAGGTCAGCCACAAGGAGAACACCCAGCAGGGATTCGTCTTTAACTGACTGAAATATTTGTTCATTGCCCTTGAGCTATCTAAGACGCATCAACGTTGGAAGAGGGGTCAGACAGACAACATGCAGAATTTTTTTTTTTCAAGGAGTTTTTATCTTCCCTGGTGTCTGTGGCCGTGTCTGTCCACCTTCGTCATGGGAGGATCACACATCAAAATAAGGGTGGGGTCATCTGGACCCCATCAGATAGGACATAAAGACAACTAAAACAATAAAGCTAATTGAAAAAAACAAAATGTTTTCTGTAAAATCCACACAGATTGTTCTTCAGAGAGTTTGTCTGTTCTGAAAAACAAAATCATTTCATGTTTAGGGTCATTTTTTATCAGCATTTTCACAGATGTCAGCTTCAGGCAATTCTTCCCTTATTTTGTGTTCTATACTAAGAGTATGGTTATGACATTGTACCATTACTATTATCTTTTGTCGTAATAAATTGTAGTTCTAGAATCATACTAAAACTCATGTACTCAAGTTGTTGCTAATTTTCCATGTGAAAAATAAATAAAAAATAACAAAGAAACTCAGACAACAACCCAGATGTGAAGTTTGCAACATGGACGACACTTTAAAACTGTTCCATCTGGACAAAGGATCGTCGGTGCTCCTGTCCTTGGCCGTGGACCTCGCCTCTGGCTCGTCTCATACCCCCAGCTGTCCCACAGCTCCATCTGGATGAAGCTTATCTGCTACACCATTCTAACCTGTAGTAGTAGAGTTAGATAAACTAATTCTTCTCTAACAGTCCTGGTACATCATCTGTCCATCCTGGGAGAGAATCCCTCCTTCCTTCTCAGAGGTTTCTTCTCATTTGTTGAAGAATCTGTTATTTTTTTATCGAGAAGGAGGGCCCATGAACAGGGATGCCCAGTTTAGTCTGTTTAGTTTATTTTGTCAATCAGCTTTTGTTTATATTTTATTAGGGATTTTATGTTTTTGGACACTTACCAGTGTGAAGAATGTTGAGACAACGATGTTGTAATACTGGGATATATAAATAAAACTGAACTGAGACTGATAAAAGACAAATATATATATATAAAAAACTTGTAAGAATAAAAATTAAATAAGAGATGATGAATGACATTGAGGAATGAGTGCAGGTATAAATATATTCTTTTGTTCCTGAGGAAAATAAAGATTATTGGATACCTTTGAGGAGGATAGAGGATGATGGGGGGAAGGAAAAAATAAGAAAATAAAAGAAGGGAGGATGAACATACCACGCAAATAATATGTAAGAATTAGGCAGAATTTGAATTTCATTTCTACCCCTCTGGCTCCTCCTAATTGATCCAGTTGTAGGGGCATTGAAGCTGTAGTGGTGTCTAAAAGTGATTTTTAAGGAGTAAGAGCTGCTTTTCTCCATTCCACTTCAGACTTACAGACAAATAGATCCATAAACATCTTTATTTTCCTCGCCTGAGCAGGAATTTTGCTCAAAACTGTACGGCTGGTTAGCTCCAGTACTGCTTGCCATTCTTTTGCTACTCTTATGTTAGTTTGGGGCTGTGAGGGGCTGTAAGCTAGCGTGTAAACAAAGGAATGCTGGGATATCAACATAGTGTTACTCCCATGCTAAAAGTCCCGCCCACAACCCAGAGTTGAATTTCGAAGGAATTCCTGCAGCTCTGCGGAAAATCTGTCTTAAAAAACAGTACATGCTTTTTTATTCTAGTTATACTGCACAGGGTTCCAGTGGGGTCTTACAATTCTTAAAAGCTTTGAATTTGTGAAATGGAAAATAATACCTTAACAAGCCTTTAAAAAGTCTTGAATTTTGGTATCGGAGCCTTAAAATTGTTCTGCTTTTAGCCTCTCCATTTCACATTTTACGTCAAAAATTTTATTTTTTTTAGCCAAAATTATTTTGAACAAATTAAACATTGGGAAAACCAGTTATGTTCTAAAACACAGAATACCCAGCCTTTTGATTAAAAAAATAAGTGAAAGAAGAGCTCTAAATAATTACGACACAAACAAGATATAAGCTACAGTTTTGCTTTAAAAAATGGGAATACATTAAAAAAAACAGAAAATAAAATGAGAAATAATTTATCAGCTGTTAAATGGACTAAAATTGGTCTTGATTTTTGACATGCATACCCTTAAAAAAGTATTAAAAGGTCTTAAAAAAATTTGACATGAAGTATCTTGTAGGAACCCTGACAGCATAATTGTTGAATATTTTTTCAAGATAATGAAATAGCTTAAAATTATTTCATTTCATACTACTAAAGATTTCCTAATTCTACCTTAACCAAAACAGCCTGAAAACAGATTAAAGTTTAATGATCATTGACTTTATGTCATTTATGGTAAAGACGCAGCGTTCTCGTGAGGAAAAGGAGGGAAGTTAGCTCAACACCAGCTCCAATGATACAAAGATGCTGCTAATACTCAGTGGATTCAAATCTGTTATTATATTTAGAAAATACTGTTTTACATGTTAATAACCACTTTGGGTTATGGTACTTTAGTAAGTAGTTGTTGAAAAAGGGGAAAAACGCATTTTAATCAGTTAAGATTTCACAGTTGTCCATATATTTCAAACATTTGAGCAGAAAGTTGTCATTTATGTTTTTTCAGCATATTCTTCATCCTTTTATGAGGCTCCACAAAGATCCACAAACCTAAATAACATGTGGTTAGGTAGAAAAAAACTAGAAGAATACAACCCAATGTTTGACATGTTACGCTCAATGGGAATCCATTTTTATATTTCTGCTCACAAAGTGCTTCTTCAGTACAGTTAAGATGACCCATGAATAGACACTCATCCTTTGTGTTTCATTCAAAGTGCGACTATGGCACCTTTTGTGGCTCCCTTTCATTCTACAGATAACAAGGACCAGACTCACAAAGAGTTATCTAAGAAATGGGTCAAGCACCACTGTACCAAGTAATGGTAACCTCACCAATAATTATTTCTCAGAATGACACCTCACTTCTACATGAGCTGACTGGTAACCAGTTGCACATGTGACTATTCTTTGGAAAACAACATCTCACCGGAGATATGAACAAAATCCTCCTCCAAAAAGAAAATCATCTGCCAGCTTATCTCTTCAAAGAGGTCACGAACAAATACATGGTGGACTCATGATACCACACTAATGAGGGACTGGATCAAACTAACAAGTAGTGACCAGATCAATGACTTCTTGGTTCTTTTGTTATGACACAAACGATGTATTTAAACACACCTGACATGTTTCTACAGAAACGTTCCGTCCTCATCAGTAAGTGGTCGAGTGTGACAGCTGATTGCCATTGAGGCGGAGTCACCAGCCAAACTTTGACAGGTGACTCCGCCCCCCACTCCAATATGGGAGGGCCCCTCATCTCAGTTATTGACTGTCTGGGCTCATTTCTGATCTCCACTGCCTCCATGATCCATCTACGATGTCTGTTTTCTTCAGTGCGGATGACATTTCCCTTTTCCCAGCTCCTTGATATCATTTTCTTGCTTGGAATGGTCTGTTTTTACTAAATTCATGTAATCCTGAGATGCCTGTTGACATTGTGCTCTTGTTAGTCCTTTTTTCGTTTCCCTTTCACATTTGTTCTGTTTTCTTGCGATTCATTTTCATCATGTTTCTGTTATATTGCAGGTATGACCTGGTATTTCGTAGGTGATGTTGCATTTATTGTTTTGCTCAATCTTGTCTTTTGGGTGTACCAGGAGTAGTCTGAGTTTTTAGTGCAGTTTGACAAGGTTTTTCATGGCGTTCAGTTATTCCTCTGATGTATGTCAATAGACCCATTTCACGGGTCTTATCCCTGTTTACCTTTATTATCCTGCAGGGATCAGACACAGTTATGAGCAAAAGCAAAGAGTAGCTATGTAACAGTTATTAGTTTTTCTTTATTCTCAGACTCGTTGAAATTGTCTTACTTTATCTCTGTTTTTAGTGACTTTGTGAACAGGGATAATCAACTTCAACTGGTCAGAAAAGATCTCCTGCAGCTCTACGTCTCATCCCCATCGTGGGAAGCTAGCGGTAGCATTAGCATCAATTAAAGGAAGAAAATCGTAATTACCTTCATAATCAAACAAGCAGCATTCTATCAAGTATTTGTCTTCATCAACTTCGTCTAACTATGACCTGGTTGTAGAGGGAAATAATCCACAACTCGTTTAATGGTTGCACCAGTGGTCGTTTGTCCATATAAAGCAGGGATAGACAACTCAAGGGCTGCAATCCTGCATGTTTCCCAAGATTCCCTGCTCTGGCATGTTCTAATTGGCAAGAGTCGTAAACACCTGAATCAGATATTGTTTGGATGTAAAAGTGTTTTAAGTGTTTTACTGTCTCAATGTTTTAAATGTTTTATTTTCCTAATGTTTTGATGTATTTTTAATAAACTGTGGCTGCCTCTTGGCCAGGACTCCCTTGCAAAAGAGGTTTAAAGTCTCAATGGGGTTATCCTGGTTAAATAAAGGTCAACAAAAAACTAATAACCAGGTAATCAGTCATGAGTGGGGCTTGGACATCTGGAAATCATGCAAACACTGTGGGCCTCAAGGCCTGGAGATCCCTGATAAAAGGGGACATCAGTTGAGACTGAATGCTAGCGTAGTCAACTGGGTCACAACAACCAGGAAAAATTCCAAAGTTTGCCAGCATTCCTTTCAACAAGAGAATTACTGTGGGTGATTAACAGGATTGTTAGAGATCCATTGAAGCAAATGTGTTTCAGTGGTAGGTAGAGTTGTCAGATGATGTTCACTGGTACTGACTTTTGTATATTAGGGAGGGTAGTGGTTCTGACCCCCCCTCATTGATCCACCTGCTGAAGCAGCTGACAGATGAGAGGAGGTGTAGAGCCTAAATCCAGGCCTCGAGGGCCAGTGTCTTACATGTTTTCCAACCAACCTGCCATTGAAGCTCCTTACTGGAGCACATCTGATCCAGGTAATCAGCAGTAGATAAGGCAGGATTTCTGGAAAACCAGCAGGAAGTCGGCCCTCGAGGCCTGGATATGGACACCTGTGCTGTAGAGAATGCGACCGCAGAGAATTCTGTAAAAGCAGTCAGTACCCAAGAACTATTCATGTTTGTTTTTACGCACAACACTGACTGTATCTGGGCTTTACATTAGGATTTCTTTGGAATGCTGGTCCGGATGAAAGCAGCTGAGGAAGTCGATCACAGGTGACCCTAAAGGGTTAGTCACACACATGCACACACACTGGTTTCCTTTCTTTCAGGTATGAGCAGGTGATGTTTACATTTAACGCAACGCAGCCACAGGTGTTGGATTCTAACCAGCGCTGTCACGCTCACTGGAGGGAATCGGTGACGCGTCCTAACAGAGATTAAAACGTGCTGAATCTCTCCAGTGTTCGACAGGGAGTTTTGGCAAATAACTAGATTATTAAATACAATTATAACAGATATAGAAATCACTTTTTAAAATTTGTCATGGTTTTATTGTATTTTATTGTCTCGTTCTCTGTATGGATCTGTTCATAAAGTACGTTGTGTTTCAAGGCGGCTGTGGGTGGTTTTTTTTTTGTTTTTTTTGTTTTTGCTGTTGATAATAACCCTGTTTTGTGAGTTAAAAGGGTTCAAACTGTGAATTATGTTTTAATCCAAAATTGTATTTATTCCTTTTGTATTGTTTAGTTGCACTTCACCTGGTGTTCAAGGATTGCGGAGTGACGATGTAAGTATTGGCCAACGAAAGCTGCCCCTTTCCTTCAGCAGATTGACAGCGCTCAGTGGGATGTGGTCAAGCTGCTTCACCCTGTACTTCAGTTGTAATTTTCTCCACCATGCTCTGACTTTTCCCGACATGTTCTCTGGCTGGCCACTGAGGGTCAGCCCTGCCACAGCTGCATGTGAAGCCTTCAGCTCAGCCCTCAGATCTGCTGCTAATGTATTTCAAACAGTGCTGCCATCCAGAGTACGGCCGGGTATCGATTATAAATTCAATAAATTTCAATTCTGATTTTTTTTCAATTCATTCGATCCGATCAATTCAGTTCAATTTTGAGTTTACACATTTAGACACATTTGTTTCGAAATACATTATTAATCTACTTTATGTTTTGAATATATTTAATCTGATACAGTTCACAAACTGTATTAGTGAAATAATAGTAAATGGTAAATGGCGTATACTTGTATAGTGGTCTCTACCCTCCTTCAAGGGCCCAAAGCACTTCAATCACAGACCCATTCACCCATTCACACACACATTCACACACTGGTGGTGGCTCCGCTGTCTAACACTGGCGCCAACCTCCCACCAGAGGCAATTTGGGGTTCAGTGTCTTGCCCAAGGACACTTGGACACAGAGTGGTGTAAAGTCTGTCATAGTTGGTATTGTGGTCATCGTTCCAGGAAAAATCAGAAAACTGGAATAGCAGCCACCTTCTTTCCTGATGTATTATGTAAAAAGTATTTTTTTATTTATTTAAAGATGCATCAGTGTGTTTGTTCAGAAACTTAATTACCACAAAGGTTTTAAATTTGAGTTTGAATTTTTGAGAAGTTACTGAATTAATAAACTGTGGGATGTGAGAGAGGGCTTTAGGGCACTGGGACCAATGCTGGCACAGCCCGGCATCCATGCAGACACAGGAGGAAAAGCTGATAATAATGTTTGCGTTCAATCATGAACTGAATGTTGCAGAACGCTGCAGTGACGTGCCCCCCCACAGGACACTGTTCTAATCTGGCTGACACATTCAGGGCTTCTCCATCTCTCCGTCAGAACTCCCATTTTTGGGACAAAGGGATCTTCCTCGCTCCAGAAACATGTGAGCAACATGGAAACGTCAATATTTCTGCCTGTCATTCTGCAAACAAGCGTCAAGTTTTAATAATGTCGCCTCTTTTTGTCATCTTTAACTGCTTTAGTCTGACGAGGGAATGAAAACTATTTCCAAAAACACACTACATTTCTGTAAACTAAGAGAAAACTGAGCTAAAATCAAACACTTTCCTTTGTCCCACACCCTTAAATTGTCTAAGACACAACCTCTGCATGTTCTTCAGTTATGCTTGACCTGTTCACTGCTGATTCCCTGGATCAGATGTGTCCAGCCAATTAGAACATGAAAGGGCAGAGGATGTCAGACAAAAGGAGGGATTGTGGCCCCTCCGTTCAAATCCCTAGTCTAATTGTTCCTTCAGCAGCTGCACGTCTCCCAAAACAAACATCCAAACTATCCTGCTGTAAAAATATGTCCTTTTGCCCCCTGCTTCTTGCACTGTGAAAACCATTATTAAAGTTTGAGAAACGGCGTTAGGTTTCATGTCAGGAGACAAGAATAACTCTGTAGTTATTATTGATGGCTGAAGAGTTTGTGAGAATCCAAAAGTTGGAGGACGACCAGAGACAAAGATCTTTCATAATATCAACAGAGGTTTAGGGCTGTTTTCAGACTGGACCATAGATGTATATTATTTCACTGGACAAAACAAGGTGTTGACGTCACCCATAGAAACGTCCCACCCTCGCAAAATCAGGCCACAGCCGTCACCGTGGCTTCCTGATCGTCTGCCGCCATTTTGTATCTGTAAGAACTATCAGTCCGCGTTGGTTTCAGTCACGTTTTTAGAGGAACTTCTATCACCAATCATGAGTGATCTTATTGGAAGTCCACACCACTTGTACTGGGGTCCACACAAGAGGGGAGGGGTTGATACAATGGACCGGACACATTTGGTTCCCTTAGAGCACATGAGTCAAAGCCAAGGCCCGGGGGCCAGATCCGGCCCTCCTGGTAATTACAGTATATCAGACACTCCAGATTATTTTATTTTATTGTTATTAATGTTATCTTGTGCTTAATTTTAACTTGTATAATTTTGACAAAAAATATTTTTATGGTGAGTAAAATTTTGAAGTTTATATTTTGTATTTAAGTTGATATATTCTGGAATAATATTCCTGCCTGATTTTATTATTCATAATTATGTTAAACAGTTAAAGTTTTAAAGCTTTAAAATTTGGCATTCTGCTAGCTTTCTGGACTATTTTGGCATCTAGTAATATTTTTTAGGTTATTTTAGGTTATTTTGGAGTTAAGCTAGTATTTCAGCTACATGCTAGCTGTTTTGGATAATTTAGGCTTTTTGTTTTAAGTTTTTTAGGCTGTTTTGAAGTTAGGGTAATATTTATATGCTAGCCATTTTGGCTTTTTTTTGCCTATTTTGAAGTTTAGCTATTTTGTCCAGCTACATGCTAAC
>NC_050523.1:22227963-22247260 GCF_002922805.2 Oryzias melastigma | reverse complement strand
CAGTGCTTTCACCTATCAGCACTAGCATCTTCAGCACTAGCATCTTCAGCACTAGCATCTTCAGCACTAGCATCTTCAGCACTAGCATCTTCAGCGCCCAAATTCAGCTTACAGCATTCACACTAGGATTATCACAGGTAATGCTATATATCTAGTTAATAATTTTGTTAAAAAGTTATGGTTTAAAAATTTAAAGAATTTGGTTTTGGAATGTTCTATAAATGTTTATTCTGTTCGGCCCGCGACCTAAGGTGTGTTTTGGATTTTGGCCCCTTGTGCGATTGAGTTTGACACCCAACTGAACCAGAGTTTGTTTCCCAGATAATCCGGAATAAATTTTCCGTCTGAATGCAACTAAGTGAACCCTAGTCCGGACCAGCAACTGCTCCCGGACCCATCTTTTGAGGTGGTCTTGGTTTACTCTTTGGTTTGCTCTGAGTTTCCTCAGAATACAATCTGTTCTCAAAGCAAAATGACTGAACCAAAACAGTCACAGTAATCAGGCATTACGGAATGTAAACAGAGAGCCACAGACAAATGTGGAGTAACAATGAGCCACAGCAACTCAAACTTTGGATTTGTTTGCCTTCTCTCTTGGATTAATGCGTATGAAGTTCAGCTTTTCCTGACTCTGGATGTCTGTCATCACTCGTCCTCCGAGCCCGACTTGAGCTGCTGTGGAGGATCTGCATTCCTCCTCGTTTGATGACATCTTTTCCCAGTATTTTCCTTCTTTATCACTTGTCACAGCGTGATTCTCAGCTCTCCTCTGTGCAACTGGTGGTGCAGAAGCTATTTCCTCCCAGAGATTTGCTAATAAATCAATATAATTATTATGTGTGAGCTTTTTGTTTGGTTTGTCCCATAACAACTTATGTCGCAATCTGCTGCAAACATAAACTCGAGGATCCATCCTGCCTCACATCGACAGGCTCACGCACATTTCAGTGACACAATCATCAAAGACTAACCTTTCTGTTTATGTGCATCAACATTGTGTTTCTCTGCACATCCTTCTTGTAAGCCTCAGAGCTGCTGCGATTTGGAGCTGGGTGGAAAAAATCAGCCAGAACAAATGTTCTCAAGGGATGTTCAGGGTTCAAATGAGGTTTGGAATGTAACCTGTGGAAGCTGCTTAAGAGAAATATAACTTCATTTCTGGTTATTCCTCCTCGTCTGTGATGTGTTTTCATCTGTGACAGCTTCCCAGACCAAAACCTGCAGCTGGATCCCATCCATCACCACCCAAGCAGAGGCCAAAACCGCAGAGCAGGGACGTAGTTTAGCCTTCTTGGCTCTTATCTTTCATTTGAGGAATCATCTTGTCAGATTTGGTAGATAGAGCTTTTGCAATAAATGCTCTAGAGCTCAGTTTGAACACATAAGGCCATTAGAGCGTGATGTTGAGTTCTATAAAGCTGCTTTCAGATGGGTGTGGGAATCAGAAGCCTTGAAGGCATAAAGCAAAACTTTGACATGGATCTGTCAGCAGCTTACATGACAGACATCATCGGAAAGTCCTGAATTTAGCACAAGAAAGACTGAAACGTTCAGCTGTGGCAGACGGACCTTCTCATGGCAGAAAGCTCGGCTCTTGAAAGCGTATCATGTTAGATATTGATGAAAGGTCTTTGGTGTTTGACCTCTTTGGTTAGGACAGGGATGCAGGAGTTCTCTCAAAGGTGTTTCCTCAAACACTCTCAGGGCGTTCATGTTTCAGCTGGTGGAAAAAGCCTGAACTTTCGTTGAGTCTCTAAAGTCCCAGAGAACGTAAGGTGTCAGGAATTCTGCGCAATCCCAACCTTCTTCAGTTTCATGAAAAGCCCAGATGTTTATCAGAAGATTTTTGGGCAGCTGTGTGAAGAAGAGTCCATTGTTGCTAATCGCTGAGAGCAGCAGCAGCACTTAGGGGCTGATTTTCATCTCTGAGAGGCTTTTTGAAATCTGTTGTATTCACTGAAGTAGGTGCACGAGGCGTCGAACACGCGGCTGCTGCTTGTTTGTGAGCAAAATCCTCTTGAGTGCTCCTATAAGGGTAATTCTCCCCTGGAGGCGGGAAAGGGAAAGACAAATGAGACAAACAATGTCTAAATTGAAGGTTGCAGATGGAAAAAACAGGGCTCTGCAAGTTCTCTTTCAGAAACCAGCTGAACCCAAGCCTGTGTGCTGAAGAACAGTTGTTCTAACGACAGTTTTGTTGAGTCTGCTTCAGTTTAGGTGTTCTCTAAATGAGGCCAGACTACAGTATTTTTTGGACTATAAGTTGCTCAAAAATATTGGCTGTAGAAGCCAAAAAATGTATATTTAAAAAAAGTTGCACCGTGGAGAGAAACTTATTGAACAAAATATTGAAACAAGACAGAAATTTTTAACCTTAAAAGCAAATTATAATAACGGAATAAATAATAAAAGACTGAATATTTGAACGCTTTACTACCATAACACATTGATGCTTATTTATATTCATGAAACATAGGAGGAATCTATTATATTAGTGCAACATGAACAATTACTTGGATAACCCAAGCATTAAGAGCATGTAAACAAGTCAAATAAACTCTCTGTTTCCATTCAAATCAATAAATCTAATTCATTTTTTATCCTCTGCGTCGCTTTGGAAAAATTCCATCAAGCTCACCTGATCCTACGTTCATACTGAGGCTGACAAATGCACGTTCAACGACTGTTTCCAATGAAAAGTCTATATAAACCCACATTTTGAGCCTCCACATTCAAGACTCTCTTGTCAGTGTGTCGCTACACAATATTTTAAGCCCATTTTCTGGTTCTGCATACAAAATGTTTTGTTCTTAAACTATTTGTGGGTCATGGCGCTGATGTGGCCAGCTGTTTTTCAGAAACATATGGTCAGAGGTCATTTATTGCTCTGTGTACCTCCACCTCAAGTTAAAGACAACACAGTGAGGAAGATCCAAGAAGGACAGCTGTCACAAATGTGCATGATCAAAAGAAGTTTTTTTTAAGCCACTGCTCCAGACGTTAAAAATATATTTTTTTATCTCTTCTCCATAATGTCCTTCACTCAGCAATCCAGCCGATGTGTTAAATCACATTACTTCATTACTTGTAAAAACTGAAAATACATTCAGATCTTTAGTGACAAGGATAAGAAAATCAAGTTAAGATGCGGATGCTGCGGTCCACATCCTTCATCCATGTCGATGCAAAACCAGATAAAACTGATGGAACTTCTAGGTCTAGAAATAAAGACTCAATGAAAGAGTTTGGGGTTTTTGAGAGCCTGCACTCAAACCTGGAGTCTTTTTACATCTTCTGAAACATCAATATCTTTGAAAAAACACAAAGATTTAACTGGATGGACATTAATTTCTACAACAGGTGAAGCACGAGTTGGTGTGAATAGAAACAGGAGTTTCAGGGTGTCCAAAAATATCACTTACTGTTGATAACAGCTGTAATCTACACGCTCTAAGCTCTTTGTCATCTTCTCTTTTCATATCAGACACTTTGCTCTCTTCCCAAAAGTCCCTTGTCTGCCCTCTATCCCATTATCCAACAGAGAGCATTCATAGACAAAGAGCTTTTCTCTGGAGCAGAGGTTCTCCTTCTGCATTGAATGCACCGCATTTACAGCAGCTTTCACTGCTAAAAGGAAATGTTTTGTGTAAAGGTGTGGGTCCATCTTGAGTTTTCTTCAGAGGAGTGTCAAAGGAGTAAGTGGCGCAGTATTTTTGTAAATGTTTAAATTATTGATTTGAAACGTCTAACGGGGACAGCACTGATCGATGGGAGGCCCTTCAGGTTCCATTAGCTCCACTGCTCAATAATGTCTAGTTTCTTTTGTGGTGCGTCTAACCTGCTCTAATACAGACGCTAGACGACCAAAAAACCTTTTCATCCTGAAATGGGGGTTCCTGCAGAGAGATGTGACGTGTAAAAACACCTATTGGAGCTTTTTGCAGTCGTTCGGTTTCTCTTCAGATCACAGCAAACTAGAACAAATAAAGAAAAAGGTTTTTAATCACAGATAAACTCCTGGGTCGTGTGCAAAGGGCTTGTGCAACTCAGTCTCTCAAACCCAGGTGGAGAATCAAGCGTATTGAGAAGTTATTCTGACAATTAAATAATTCTGGAACAGTTCCGTGTCACCACTGAATCGCCACTAAAGGTTAAAAATAAAAGCAGACAGATCATCCAAAAACCAGCAGCACTGAACAGGCCCTGGGTAGCATGGCGCCATAGGCCAAACGTTATCGCCCCCATCACACACACCCACATAAACACGATTATCACAGCACGCAAAAAAGAAACACTGTAGCTGCCTGGAATATATGGAGAGAAAATAGAGTCACTCCGATTTGTGGGTTCTTGATTTGTGCATAAATTAGGATTTGTGCGTGTGTATTCTGAATTTGTGCGTGCCAAATGTAGGATTTGTGCATAACTTTGGATTTGTACGAGCGTAATTCTTGATTTGTGTAAAAATTTGGATTTGTGTGTGTGTGTGTATTCTCGATTTGGACGTGTATAATTTAGAATTTGTGCGTAACTTTGGATTTGTACGTTCGTATTCTTGATTTGTAACTCATATAATGTGTTTTGTGCATAAGTAAAAAAGTGACAAAAATAAAATGCAAATACAATTTACACACAGAACCTCAGTTACACACTAATCTGTTGTTAGACTCTTTTCACGTCTCGCTGATTCATCCTGAGCGATGTGTTCAAGTTCTACTAGAATGCTGGGTCATCAGAGTTTTCTTATCAGCCGTTTTGAACTTAGATTCTAAATAATATCTGGTGAAACCTGACAATTTCCCACTTTCTTAAACAGATATTACCATTAATTAATATAAAAAACTCTAAATACGCATTTTTAAAACACCCACAAATCGGAGTGAGTCTATTGTCTCTCTATAGATCATGTTAAAATATTTATTTATTTAATTTTAATTCTCAAGAAATAAATAATAATCACTGCAATTTTTGTAGCATAATAATACTTCTCCCAAACTTCGTCACGAACCCCCGACCTTTTTCAATGGCCGACCGCCGCACTAACCACCGCATTAACATTTGGTATGTGTCTCACAGCATGGTAGAGCTTTTGACAGTTATCCCCGCTGTTTAAGGTTTAAAGATTTCCATTGTTAAGGGTTTAACAACAGTAAAAAAAAAAAAAAAAAACTAGATCGCCAGGTAAATTCTTCATTTCCAACCAAAAACAAAAGTATGTTTCAACCGAAATGGAGAGGTGGTGAATTTCCAAGCAATTGAATGTAAATAAAACAGACAAACCTCTGCTTTGAGTCACTTTTCCCCGTCTTCCTTCCTTTTTTGACCTTAAAGTTGTCCCTGAGAGGCTTGTTTTACTGTTTTGTCATTCCTAAAGTTTTAAAGATAACTGAGAGAGTCATTAAAATACGATCTTAAGTGCTGTAAAGATCAACTATTCCAGCATCATACTGTGAAATGATGTCCCTCATCTCTATAAAAATGATCCTCACATCTTCCCCTCCAGTATTTATATTTAACCTTCATTCATTAAAAACAGCCTATTCTATTACTATCCTCATCCTGACAACAGCTGGTGGAAAAAACAATCAAAGTAATTATTTGTGTGTCGTGCATTCATGGTAAAGAGACGCCGTTTTTTTTTTTTCTTTCGAGATTGGATAAAAGTGGCGTGTGAAACATCATTAGCGGTGTTATTGACCTGCTGAGCGGAGCAGATCCATGCAGACGTGTCGTCTCCAAGGCTGCAGATCCTTTGCATCCATTCTCAGACAGATTGTGTTACTCCACGTGTGCATTAATGTTCCAATGCTTTTGATAGACTATAAGATTTGACAAACAATGTGTTTATTTAATTTTATTTGAATTTAATCTGATGAGTGTGGCTGGGATTTAAGCTAAATGTAAAGCTCATTAAGGACTATTGTATTTTGGATGCACTCTGATAAACCTGGGAAAAGAGGCTGATAAAGAACACGAGGGCCTGTTTTCTTCACAGTTTTCTACTGTTATTATTGAAATTGAGAAAAAAAAAATCTTGTTTAAATGTTGAATATTTTAACTTTTTTCCAGCTAAAACTAATTGTAAAAATCCCATAACAGCATATTTTTCCTCCTTGTTTTCCTAATTCTGGTCCTCTCTATGAATTATTTGGTTGACTGTCTTCTTCATGTCAAAACCTTTTTCCTTTCTGATTTCATGTGTGTGATTCAGAACACAGATGAACACCGTAAAGCAGGAGTGTCAAACTCAACCGCACAGGGGGCCAAAATCCAAAACACACCTTGGGTAGTGGGCCGAACAGGATAAACATTTATTGAGCTCTTTAAAACGAAATTTTCAAAACTTTAACTTTTTAACATAATTATGAACTAGATATATAGCGTTACCTGTGATAATGCTAGTGTGAATGCTGTAAGCTGAATTTGGCCACTGAAGATGCTAGCGCTAAAAGCTAAAGAATCTAAAATTAATAGCTAAAAACGCTGAGGTTGATAACTGAAAACGCTGAAGCTGATAGCCAGCTAAACTTTTTGCTAAATGCCTAAAAAACAAACAAAAACAAATATTATGTTTGTCAAAACAGCTAGCATGCAGCTAAAAAATAGCTAAATTTCAAAATATCTTAGAAAAACTGAAAAAAAGTCCTAAATTAGCCTAAACAGCTAGTGTGTAAATATTAGCCTAACTCCAAAACAGCCTAAAAAGTCTTTAAAGAAGAACCTAAATTAGCCAAACTGCTAACATGTGGCTGAAATATTAGCTAAATGCCCCCAAAAAATCTTAGCAAGTGCCAAAATAGTCCAAAAAGCTAGCATATTACCAACTTTTTCAACTTTAAAACCATAACTTTTTAACTTAATTATTAATAATAAAAAGGCATTGATATTATTCCAGAATAAATCAACTTAAACCTTACATAACTTTTAATATTTTAAATCTCCATAAAAATATATTTTGTCAAAATTATACAAGTTACAAAGAAGCGCAAGATAACATCAGGCCATTAATAACAATAAAATAAAATTATCCAGAGGGCCGGATCCGGCCCCCGGGCCTTGACTTTGACACGTGTGCCTTAAAGCAACATTTTTACCTCTATAGTTTTGTTTAAACAGTTATATGTACAATCTGACCTCCTGCTTCAGTTTTTAAAGGTGTGATTTGTTTTTTTTTCTTTTTTAACTATTTCTCTAATTATTCAATTGTTGGAGAGACACAGCTCGTTCTGCTCCGCCCCTACAGAGCTGTCAGAGATCGACGTCCATCGTCCGCATATTAATTGAGATCACTTTTGTCCAAAAACTGCAAATAATTGCCATATTCTCTCTGTATTTCACATCCATCAGAAAGCCTTTTTTTCTACATTTTTATCGTCTGCAGTACACTTCAGTGAACAGTAGAGCCCCGTTTGAAACCATTTCTGCATTTTGCCCGTCCTTTATTTTTACAATAAAACTATTTTACAGTTGGGATTTTAGTTACTGTTTTAAGTTACTTTATTCTTCCTGAAGGGCATGGTCAATACATAAAAGTATTGTGTTCTTCACAGAGTTTATCACATTTAAAGATGTTCATTTTATGTAAATTCAAAGAAAATCCTTGTGATTACTCTTTAACCGTACATAAAAAAATAGAAGTATAACTTATCAACAAATGTCGTAATACAATTTCTGTAATTTTACGCTGAACAGACATTAACTCCATGCAAATGTACAATATGTTAGCTTCTAGTTTAGCATCTCTGAAAAAAGAAAAGATACAAATCTGTAATCCAGACAAAACTTTAGAACAAAACGTCTTGTTTTGTAAAAGTAGTAACTCTATCAAACTAATTCGTTCCAACAAAGCCAGATTTGAGAGTGTTCCTGCTGTAGGAATAATGAGTTGTGAAGCAAACCTCTGGAGCATGATCAAGTTCTGTGGTCAAAGGGAGGCCGTCCCCCAGAGCGCCGCTGAAAAGAGGTAATGAAGGGAATAAATGAATTAGTGAGAAGAAGAAAGAAAAAAAGCCGTCGTCCTTCTGAGGCTAGCTCAGGCGAGGGGGTCACACACCCCCCTCCCCGAAGCTGTCGGCTCTAAAGTGTGAAGGTTGGATAAACTCATCTTCTAATTTGAGGACAAACAACCAAAAGACGTCCTCTCATGGGGCTCAGGAGAGCAGGGTCACGACCTCTGATCCCCGGCTGATAAAGTTTGCTTCTGACCAGGTCATTTGTATCGCCGGGTCAGGAGAGATCTCAGAATGTTGAAGAACTTCTACGATGTGGATTTATAATGTCAGAGTTTTCAATTTGTGTCAATATTTTTCATCTTTTTCAGCTGTTTCACCACTTTCTTTCAGTAGATTTCTGAGCATCTCAATAGAGAAAAATACATCAGGACAATAAGTAAATAAATAAAAGGAAATAGATGAATCCCAATGACATGCAAAGATGGTGTCAGTTCATGGAAATGGTAGGCAGCTCCAAAACGAGACTTTAGCCCTGTTCCTTTACAACGGTTCACACATGCGGAGGGAGCCAGTGTCCCCGTGGCGTGGACAGTCCCACCGATCTCTGAGCAGTGACATTTAGCAGCGTCTGCTGTGGGATATTCATTAAAGCCCTGAAGTTTCTTCTACAGCAGATGAGTGAGTAATTTAATTTGTATGAATTTGCTTAATAATCTAATTCAACATCATTAAACATAAATGATTACATTGTCTTTCATGCACTGGTTTGTTATCACGTAAAAAAAAAAGGTTTTTTTGTAAAGTTTGCAAATTTTTGGGAATATCAAAAGGTAAAAAACAGCTTCCTGTTTTTAATAATAGGAAAATGAAAGAAAAAAATAAAACTACATTTTAGATCTCATCCTTCAGCCTTATGGGATTGCTTTGATTTTTGACACTGATTTATTTTTTAGGTTTGTTCCACTGTGTGACTTTAGTCCAAATGTACGGAAGCCCTGAAGTTCAAATCACTCCAACAAATCCCTCAATGCAAAAACATCCTAAAGATTACAATGACAATTACGCAACACACTCTCAGTAAAATGCGTACATATTCCACGACTTTGCACTCTGAAATACCGTGTATAATATACGCCAAACACGCTTTTTGCGTGCATATGATACGCAACGGTAGAGAATAGGTTGTGCCGGCGTACAATATACACGACTTTAGGTTTCGTTTTGATCACGTGGTCAGAAATCCTCCGGCTCTTTTCTAAATGACTTCGTTCCTGGTTAAGGTTAGGATTACGGTTATGGTTAGGGTTAGAAAAGCAAATTGTTCGCTTGTGGGACTGTCTGTGATGCTCACGCCTCCACCAGGGGACGTGTCAATCGTGGAAAACACATTTTAACACGTTTAGGACCGTATTATATGCACGCAAAAACCGGTTTGGAGTATATTATACACGGTATTTCCCAAATCGTGGCATATGAACGCATTTTACTGAGACTGGGCTGCAATTACAACACTGAAGGAAATCATGAAAAAACAGCATTACATTTTACACATCCAAACAAAATACCAGAAACCAAAACACAATTCCAAAAACTGGCACGAAAACATCTTGGGACACAAATTTCAAATTCCAAAAATTAAACACAATAAGAAAAGGTAGATACTATGGGACATTGATGATTGGATGTGTGTCATGTTTGTTGTTATTTGCTTTTTAATCGTTGTCTTGATCTTTAAAATGTGATCTTTTAAAATCTGTCGAACTTTTTAAACATTGATGTGGGGCCAGCAGCACCAGATACTTTTTTTATTGGGGCATCTGATTGGCCAGTTTATAATTTAAATAACTTGCAAGAAAAAAAAAGAAAAAAAACACAGCATGTTAATAAAGGTAGCAGAGAAGAAGGGTTATTCTGACCAATAGAATGACTGAGTTAGTGACATATCCCCAAATGCCGCGTGGTGGCAAAGAGCAAGGGATGGGGTACCAAAACTAGTATTGTTTGGTACCTGTGCCACATCATCAATTTTTACCGGACTGAGAAGTTTCCGCCTAAACTGTATTGTTAATGCTACTGGCGTTAGCCAAGTTCACCAACAGAACAGTTTGAATTTATCAATAACTCAGATTTTCTCTGAATTCTGGTTCCTGTGGTTCATCGCCAGCTAAAATACAGACTCTCTTTATAGGACTGAAGAGGGACAAATACACCACTGGATTAGCTCTTCTATTGCTTCAGGATGGAGGGTCCTCCTTCATCTCTAAAGGTTTCTCTGCTATTCATATTACCTGAGTGGATTCAAGTAGGGAATAAGCTGCGTCCTATTCATCAAGAGACAATAGTTTAAGGCTGATGCATGTGAAGGGCGAGAAAACCACACGGTGCTGTTGGTGGAACACGGTCTTTGGTAGACCTCGTCTACCTGCTGTTTTAATGAAGTGGACCTCTTGTCCTGGGCCTCTGAGGAGACGCTCCTCTCCACATTACAGTGTGATGCTTTCAGCAGCATCATGTCAGGAAACTAAAACAGCTCAGATGGAGATGTGTATATAAGTTGCTGTTTTCCTATTTTTTGTGTATTTTTTTTAATCAATGTTGTACTTTCAGCTGGAAAAAAGTTCACAGTTTACCGCCTTCAACATTTCTTTGAAAAGTTACAGTAAATCAAAGAACATAAACACTGGAGCGCCAACGTTAAAGGGTTAAATATTGAAAAAATCTCCCAATGGGGTAAGACAAGTTACAGTACCACGTATTCTTGTTTTAACCCATAAAGACCCAGACCCATTTTACCTTAAAAATAAAATTATGTGGAACGCACCAGAAACCAAGTGGATCACAGACCCATTTCTGATTTTTTCTGTGACACTGATGTCACTATGGGTTCTTATGGGTTAAGATGAAGCATAACATGTTTTATTAAAGGGGCCATACCATGAACATTCTACTAGTTGAGGTTTTAAATATACTGTTAATTCCTCTCTATGAAGAACCCTAAAGTGGTATTTTGATCTGTTTATGCATTTAAGAGTAATCCTCTATAAAACCTACGCTATCTGCAGCTGCCCCTCCCATACCCACGACAACGAGCGAGTGGAATCGTGCTGATGTCAGCATGATGTGAACCGCCCCCTACAGGAAGAGTCTGCTCTGCCAGCATCATCCCCAGAATACATAACACTCAGTTTCTCCACAGAGCCAGTATTGATCAGCAAGAAACTTTCATTTTACATTCAGAATACCTTATATCTTCCAGTTGTGTCCTGTCTTCCATAAATTCCAGCTCAAACAGCTGTTCTTTACTTTAGACGTGGGACTCCTTTAAGACACCCCCCCCATCCCCGGGTCAGGCACAGTCATGCAGACGTTGAGTGTATTTGTGTTGTGAACCAGTGTAGCTATGGCCAGAGCAACTAAAAGCAAGATATGTGGTATGTGCATCCATCTTTGAAGAAATTTGGATACTGTTTATTTACGTGGGAGAGACGAAGAAAGAATGTCTCTAGAATGGCGTCATGAAATTGGCGGCAGCCACACCTGGCTTAAAGAGTCAAGTTGTTTTACTTACAGGTGGGAAAAACTACTCATATTTCATAAATGATAAATAATTTGTTTTATATAGTTCACTGTGAAAGGCTTAAGAAAATCATGGTATGGACCCTTTAAACTAAGATTATTTTGTTATTGAAAAACGTATTTGATAAGATCATTTTTCCTGCAAGACAGAAAATAAGGCAATTTTCTTGTCTTTTTACTTTCTTTAGATTCATTTTTTGCAGCATAAGTAACCATATGTATAAAGAGGGTCTGATAACTAGCACATGTTAATCATTTTTCTAGTTTTTTTTAGGCAAACCCTTTTTATTATGATCCAGTAGATGTGGAAGAACAAATATTCAGAAAAATAAAATGACATCTGCTTTACAATTTTATTCTCATTTTTGTTGCAGATTATGCATTTTTTTCCCTAATTGAAGCAAGAAGTTGTGTAGATGCCTAATGCGGCTGCAGGTCTTATAATAATTGGTTTGGAAGATGGTTACCATGGTAGCATATTCTTCTTCTCATTCAGCCTGAATCTGGAGATTCTTAGATTTGGTTCCATTTTGCCTAATTTAGGTTTGTGGTTGCTTTGATGAGTTTGTGCTTTAATGATGGTCCAGATGTTCTCTATAAACAGGCCTTTCTCCTCTCTGTCTTCAAACAGCAGCAGTCCAATTTCCCCCAGCACTCTGGTGAACAGCACCGATGACAGTTGTAAACCCGGACCTCGGACGTTTTACGTATTACAGCTCTGAATTGCATTTTTTTGGGGGGGGGGAGATTTTACGTCGGATGCCCCTCCTGACACAACCCTCAATATTTATCTGGGCTTGGGATGGCCTCAATTATGGTTCACACTGGACACTGCTTCCATTTGGCGCCCTTGTTAACCTGTGGTGTGATTCACACAAGGCGCGGAACGCCGCGGTCCTCCGCGGAAAGCTTGCACCGTGAAGATGCTAAAGCCTCTTTATTCTGTGTTTTTTCTTTCCAGTGGAATAAAGGATGACAGTGGAGAAATTACTTAAGGGGGAGATTAATTCTTGAGATTTCAGATGTACTTTACTTCCTTTTAATTATGTTTCAGACCCGAATTTCCTTAATATGTTGTTAAATCATCAAACTTTTTAACCCTCAATCCTTTTCAAGGTCACTAGGATGCCGGAGCCTGTCCTGGCAACTGTTGGGGGAAGGTGGGGTGGAGTACGCCCTAGGGTTGGGCAACAGTGAGCATTTGGGAAAGGATTCGATACCGATCCAATACTGGTCAATGCCAATATCGATATTTTTGGTAAATGCAGAGTATGTGACATGAACCTGAAAATCTAAATTGCTTTTAATCACAGCGAATGGTTTTTAGTAAGTTTCCAATTTTTTTACTTGTTTACATTACTTGTTAAACATAAAAAAACAAATCAGGACAATATTTTCAATTAAATGTAAAATAGTTTATTAAAAGCTGGGTTCTTTTTGCAGATACAGAAAAGTTTCAAACAAGAGTGGACATATCGGTATCTGCAGGCTGGGATCCATCTGATACCAATTTGAGATCGATACTATTGGTATTTTGGGATCGATCCTAATACACCCTCCCATCATTCTTTATTTATGTGTAAAGCACTTTGTGTTATATTTTATATGCCAAGTGCTATTTAAATAAAGTTTGATTTGATTTCTTCTTTTTAGCCTTTTGTTTTCTTCTTTTACCTCTTCGTAGATCCTCAAAGAAACACAACGGAGATTTAAATCAGACAGAAACAAAAGGTAATGAAATTGGCATTAGAATTTTCTGGTTTTACCACACTTGGACATCATTTGAGCAAATGAAGAACGGCTTCAAAGATGGAAACTATCTTTGTCTTTGTATCACAGCATTTCAACTGCAGGTTCTAAAGTGTTCCTCTTTGCTGCACTTCATTAACATAAACATGCTGGCCCATACAGTGATGTATGATGTTATCATTCTGACATGTATGGCTATATGATACTTTACTGTAAAGGCGCTGAAAGGCGCTTCAAATAAAATGTATTATTATTATTATTATTATAAGTGAAGCAACCATCTTTATATTTTTTCTTTCCACTCCATAAAGCTTTGAGACAAAACTTCTTCCATAATTCTGCATCCAATTAGCATTTTCTCTGAATGGGTTTGCACTTTATTTATTCCAAAAGCTTCTACATAGCTACAGCTACCAGAGAGGTTTATAGTGACTTTTGAACTGCAGTATTCTGGTTGGACCCATCTTATTGCTCCACGACAACACACCCACATGTGCTGTCCAGAGCAGCCATCCCTGCGATTTCGTTTGTGAATGAGGCAACTGTCTGTGCTGATACGAGCTGACTGAGTTCTGACTCTCTCTTTGTGATGGTGAGATTTCAGCTCATTGCCCTGCATGGGGACCAGCCTGAACTGCACAGTCGTGCTGCAGGAGGTGCTGCGCATCAAACCTAAGCTCGGTACTTCCTGTGAGGTCTTCAGGAGGTCACGTCTGAGTCACTGCAGCGCTTTGATAAACAAAGCAGACCTGGAGATTTAGAATGGGGAGACATCTCCTCAGACGCCAAAAATCTCTGATTAATGAGTCTCAAACAAAAAAGCTTTGTTTCCAGAAAAAATGTAGCTTTACTTTTTTTAAGCTGCAATTACATTTTCAATACCCACATTTTGTTTTTTTTTTATACGTAAAACACACGTCATCACTCCAAAGTTTTTTCTTTTTCTTCCCCCTCTCTATGACTGGGTTATGTGGGCCAATCGAAAAGTCCACAGGATCATAAATAGGCTTAACATTTAACACAAATAGGGTAGCCAAAAAAATGAAAATGGAGGAATCCATAGCCGCTGGTACGTGTTAGAAGCTAACTGTGTTTTCCTTGTTTATTGGTTGTTTTGTGTATTCATATTTTTGTAGATTATCATGCTTTGATTTGTGGATTTTAAAGCAATTGGTTAGTATAAGGCTAATGCTAATGCTAGCAGGGATATACAGGGATATACAGTAAGTGCACACAGGAATGATTTAAGTTATGCATAATTTAGAGTTCCTATGACTCTAGATGTGGTAACGGATGTAGAAGCAGTTTTTAGACACATGACACTCTCAAAATGTTTGGTTGGGTGTTACTGTGAATAAGCTAATGTTGCTAATGTGCAGCATGTCACAAACAAGTTCTAGAATCAGCTCAATACTCACCTTTACCATAACACACTCTTTGAACCCTTCCAGTCTAGTTTTTGGTTCCACCTTAAACAGCTCTCTTTGAAATTACCACTGACTTCCTCCTTGCGGTTGACTTTGGTTTGGTATCCCGGTTTAAGTGTGACTTTTCATGCCATAATTCATTCCATCATCTGGAAAAGTTGTCCTCCATTAGCATCACAGACACCCCCCTTCACTGATTTCCCACATACCCATCAGCCCATTTAATCAGATCAAATCTCTGCTCTCAGTGCTCCTCTGACACCTCAGGTGTGACCCAAGGCTCTGTTCTGGGGCCCCTTCTCCTCATTACTTACAATATCCTTGCTCTTGCTAGTGATGAAACTGAGCTCCTGCTTACAGGAACTAAGTCTACTCTTTCAAAAATGAATAGTTTTTTTTCTGAACATTAGTACCTTCTTGGTCCCGCCCTCCCCTCAGGTACAGAGTCTGGGTGTCATCCTTGACGTCACGTTATCCTTATACTCACATATTAATTGTGTTACTGCCTTGTTACCTTCTGTCTTCATTATTGTAACTGCCTTCTCTTTTTTCTTCCCCAAAAATTCACCCACAAACTTGTCTCCAGAATTCAGCATTATGCTTCTTACCTCAAACTTTGCCTTTTACCACATCACCAACTCCACTGGCTCTTCACTATACAAGTTCCTTCTTCTTATCTTCAACGCCCTGAGTGCCCTCAAATTTGAATTTTTATGTCACTTTTATGGGTGTTTTTCATCCTTTACATCATTTGAAGTTGCTTCACGTAAAATTATATATAATTATTGGGAAATGTATATGGAACTCATGTATGCTCGTGGAATCTTTTAAACAGTGATGGTATAAAATCAATGTTCCTCAGCCAGACCAAACCAGTCCATGTTATGAAAGTAATGCTTTCACTGCTTCCATTACAAAAAGCACTGAATGAAGATGTAGTAATGCTGTCAGGGCAGACAAAAGTTACGCTTGTTGTGTGAAAGCAAACTTAAACCAACTTTGAGTTTTTGCTGGATTTCCTAATGTTTGTGTGTTTTGGGTGTTGCATCAAAGACAGAAATGACCAGATGGCCACTGCATGGTGGGGTAGTGGTTGGCACCCTTACCTTGCAGCAATAAGGCTCTAGTTCAATTCCCAGTTGGGTCCTTTGAGTGGGTTATTCCCAGACACCCATATCCTCCCACAATCCAAAAACATGTCATTAGTGACTCCTAAAGCATCTTCATGACCCTGCACAGGACTACGTGGGACAAGATGAATGGATGTGTGTTTAAGGCTTTGATGGATTCACATCATAGACAATATATAGAGAGAACTGGACTAATCATCCCCTACACCCTCACATCCCAAGTAGGACGTATCTGCTGGTCCCGGAAAGCCAAAATCCCATAGACTTCTATTGAGGAATAAACAGCTATTACTCAGTCATTCTGTTTGTCAGAATAACCACTCTTGCTTTGGTTTCTCTTTTTAACATGTTCTTGCTAAACCTACATTTTTTCCATGATGTAATTCTTTATTGCAAGGTATTCAAGTTATAAACTGGACAATCAGATGCCTCAGTAAGAGTATGTGGTGCCTGCTGAACATTTGAAGCATTTGACTGATTCTACCCGACCCTGCTTTCGGTGGAAGGGGTGTGGCTTTCCAACAAACTCACTCCTCATTAGAGCGAGCGGTTACCATAGAAATGATGACTCAGACCGACTCGGACCAATCACTGCTTACTGAAGTTGACTGGTCCAAAAATGGGGAAATCCATACAGCAGAAAAATGGTGACTAAATGTACTTCATTTTGTTGGAACCCAAGGTTAGAAATCTATTAGTGACGTCACCGCCTTGCTTTGTCCATCTCTATATATGTCAATGATTCACATCTAAAGTTTGGCTAAAGTGCTTATAAAAACTGATACAATTTCTGGAAGAGTTTCTATGGGTTTGTACCTTTATACTGTCAAAACCTCTCATTCTGGTGAATATGTTTGTGGGTTTTACTGGTATTTTAGTGTGAAAGTGTTCTTGACATGAAGAAGTTTGAGTCCACATCCACGTGTATCATCCAGTGTATCATTGGCATATCTGCCAGTGCCACTGAAGAATAATGGATTGCCGAGGTGGGTGAATAAACAGTGGGGGTCATAAGTTGATTGCGGGAAGGTCAGGCCGATGACTGATGGTCTCTGTGATAAATGACCTCTTCTTCCAGAGACGAGGTCACTGTCAGGATCCTCCTGCATGAAGAGCATCTGTGGATTCAGCTGTGACCTCCTGACCTCAGAGTGCAGGACCCTCAGGAAATCTCCTCTTCACTCTTTTGCCTCTCTGCCCATCTCTTTTCTGTTAGAAATCCTCTTTTCCTTTGTTTCTTCTGCACCTCTTGCTCTGACATTTCAGTGTCCTCCCACTTTAGTCTCACGTGTCACAAAACCTCATGTTCTTCTATGTCTTGCAGCTTCTCCTGTTTCACAGATTCTTTTATAATCCAGGCTGGTTCTGGTTCCATGTTCACACCCCCCACCTTCTTGTCTGTTATTCGCTCATCTGTCACAACTGCTCTGTTATCTGTAGCCATGGTTCCTCCTCTTCTTCATCTACTGGAATACTATGAGAAAAAGATCAAGGTAGAATACAGAACATCCTAAATTTGAGACCATATTCTCAGGTGTCTAATAGTTTTTATTCTGACTTATGTTAAAACACTATTGTGGGTCTTCCTGTGATTCTGTATCTAAAGTGTATTCATGTTACCATACTCACTTGTTCCATTCAAACCTCCAGGTCTTGTTTTACTTAATCTGACATGATATAAAGAAAAAAATGCAGCTAAGATATTTTTCTAGTTCGGATTTATTTATGTTTGTCACACCAAATTAGTTAAAATTAACAATTAGATAACTGGGAGTTCATAGAAAAGATTTTCTTCAAGAAATATATATATGTCAAAGACTGGTGGTTTATTACCAGAGTGTAGATTGGGTTAAGTGGTGAAAACTTGTAACTTTAAAGTCCCATTTTTTTTGTAAAAAAAAAAAAAAAAACGTTACCAGTAGTGTTTTCATTTTGATTATGAAGTGTTTAATCAAAATCCCACAACCTAAATGTCTTAAAAAGCCATCTTTCATGTTGATCTGAAGCTTCTATTTCCAAAATCTCCTCTGAGGGGGCGTGGCTTTTAGAACTGAGCTGAGTAGCCCCGCCTCTGATCCCTCCCTGTCTGATTATGATAGCTCTATGTCATAAAAATTTCAGCTGTATGGTTTTGATCCAGATGTCAGCTCGGAAGTGAAGATCTTCATGGACCAAACTTTCTAAAAAAGACTGCTGCATATGCGCAAAGCCCCTCATCTGGCCCGGCTAGCGTGCCTATAGCTCAGTGAAGAAGCAGATTCCTTGATCCTTTTACTGGATTTGATAGCAGATCATGCTTGTTCATTTGAGGCACTCAGATGAGCGAGGAATTCTAGCTTTTTAAATGGTTGCATCAATAGGCTAATTGTTTTCCAAATAGTTATATAATACTTCAATAGCGCGCGAGTATGAGTTCCGTACCATTCAATCAATCCTTCATTAGACCTTTAACGAAACAAATTTAAAAAATGGGAAAACCTGTACGAGTCACACATGTAGCACGTGCAACATTTTAAGATTGTATCTCCCTCGGTGAGCTAGTAGAGAGAAAATGTTCATGCACATTTTCTTCCATGGACATGGTACAGGTTGTGGTGAACTCTTGTACAATGAACAGGTTAAGTTAGAGTGAAATAGAAGAGATACGGATATATCGCATAGATTTTAACGTCCCTTTAAGGTTGCAGCACACTAATCTTTTCTTTTTAATTTTCTTTTTATCTGAGATGGTCTTCTGTCAGGAGTCGGGGCTCTGTCACTCAGCGCGAGGTATTGTTCGTGCCATGCAGCCTTCATACTGAGCATTATACCCTGACCTGTCTTCTTGTATTCCTGATCCTGATTCTTGCCCGACTGATCTTTCTGCCTCTGGCCATCGACCCACGCCTGATCTCTGATATTGTTATGTCAGCGCCCAACCTCTGCCTGACCCTGCTTTAGATTTATAAACTTTTTCCTTTACCTGTGCTAAGAAACATTCTGCATCTGAAACAAGTCGTTTGCCCATTTGTGACATCTATATTAATGTCCACAAATTCTCTTACTTGATGAAGAATTCTTTCTGTCTCCAGCTTTCTTCTTTTCTTTGCTTTTTCTACCCGACACTTAACTCAATATTCACAGAATCCTAACAACTTTTACTCCATAGTTAGATACCATCTCACTGACTTTAACTAACTTTTTCTGTACGGAGCCTATTAACGTGGCAATAAATGAATTGGGGTCCACATACCCTTCTCATTCTTAGCCAGTTAACTCCAGGTTTCTGCCCTGTTCCTCT
Organism: Oryzias melastigma; assembly: GCF_002922805.2. Classification (NCBI taxonomy): domain Eukaryota; kingdom Metazoa; phylum Chordata; class Actinopteri; order Beloniformes; family Adrianichthyidae; genus Oryzias; species Oryzias melastigma. The sequence continues at coordinate 22,228,146 of NC_050523.1, read as the reverse complement.
CTTTTTCCTCACCTGACAATACACTCTGAGTTCTCCTAAATCTCTGCACTGGGTTTTCTTCCATCTTTCTTTGTGCTATAAAGAGCGGCCACACTTGGTAAAGCAAGAAACTGCACTTTTTTCTCAACCTGGTAGCTTTTAAAAATTCACACAAAAAGATCAAAACACTAAAAAGATGAAAAA